>NC_041393.1:219514120-219572714 GCF_002162155.2 Triticum dicoccoides | reverse complement strand
CTTGCCTGGTTGCTCTGGCAAGAAGGAGGGGTCGTCAACTCCGTAGTCGAACTGGGCAGTAGCAGCGTCGGTCTCGTAGTCTACCGGAGAGAAGAGGGGGAAGAAACAGTAAATACAATGCAAACATAAGCATGACGATGCATGACATGACAAAGCGTGATGCTAGGCATGCCCTAACGCGGTATGAGGTGATACCGGTGAAGCGGGGAAACATCCGGGGAAGTATCCCCGGTGTTTCGCGTTTTCGGGCAGAGGAGCCGAAGGGGGAAAGTTGCGAGTTCGGTAGGTTAGGGATGTGTGGCGGACGAACGGGTTGCGTGTCCGGATTCGTCTCGTCGTTCTGAGCAACTTTCATGTATAAAGTATTTTCATCCGAGTTACGGATTAAAAGATATGATTTTCTAAAGATTTAATCATTTTTAGAATTTATTTAATTATTTAATTCTAACATTATCCAGAATAGTGTCTGCTGATGTCAGCATGACGCAAAGCTGAGATCATCAGTCAACAGTGCGGTTGACTGAGTCAAAGCTGGCCTGTGGGTCCAGTCGGACCCACGTGTCATTGACTGAACTAACTAAACAGAGTTAGTTTAATCTAATTAGCCTAATTAGCAGGTGGGCCAACTAGTTAGTGGGTGTTTAGCACTTTAATTAACCAACTAACTAACTAACAGTTTATTTATTTATTTTAATTCGCTTATTCATTCGAGACCCACATGTCATAGACACAGGGGGCGGCCACGTCAGCGTTAACCCAAGTCAACAGTTCAAAAGGGGGCCCTGGGCCCACCAGCCAGTGGCCCAGGAGGTTCCACATGGGTGCGAGCTCGGCACCCACCGGGGACACATCGGATCTAACTCCGGTGACCATTCCAATGGCGGAGCGATCGGGAGAGCTGCGGGATTCGTCCACACCGCACCATTTTGGGCGCAACCGGGCTCGTTCGAACGGCAAGACGGCGACGGAGCGATCTGTGACGGTGGCGGAGGCTGCGGTGGCCGGAGCTGAGTGCATCGAGCTCATCGGCGGCGAGGTTCTTCGGGCGAGGTATGGGACCAAATGGTCACCGTGGCAAAGCGAGCTGCACGAGGTGCCTACGGTGCCTACGGTGCCTACTCGATGCGTGAAGTGGAACGTTGGCACGCACGAGACCAAATGGTCACCGTGGCCACACCAGCGATGAGGCCAGGTGGCGGCGCGTTCAGGTGAGCGTGGAACGGTCACTATAAACGAACAGAGGAGGCAGGGAAGGGCGCATCCGGCGCAGAGGCTCACCAGGGGAGCGTAGGGTCTGGGTAGAGGGCTCGGGGAGGACCGGTGGCGTAGATCAAGGACGAGGATGATGCGATGGCTGAGCCGGAGAAGAAAAAGAGTGCAGCGACACGAGGGGCTCCGGGGCTCGATCCAGCGGTGTAGTGGAAGCAGAGGACCACGACGGAGCTGTAGGACTTGCCGGGGCGACGAACGGGCGACGGTGGCCACAACTACGGCGATCGACGGCGACGGGGGCGCTCGGGCATCTCGAACAGAGGCGAGGAAGGGGACGAGAAGGGGATTGTGGGCGCGCTAGGGTTTCGGGGGAGGGCGAGGGGGCAAGTGGGGTGGGGAGACGAGTGGAGCCCGTGGCTTTGCCCTTATCCTCTTCGGCGCCGCCGGCGAGGTGGTCTGGCGGGAGCGCGCTTGGGCGCTCGGTTGCTACAGCAGTGAAAGGGGGAACGACCCCGAGGCGCTGCCCGGCCGGCTGGGCCTGCTGGGCTAAGGCCCAGTGGGGCAGGGGGGTTTGTTTGTTTGTTTTGACTTTGTTTTATTTCCTTTCTTTTTATTTATTCTTTCCTATTTTATTTTAGTTACATTTTATTTAGTTTTGGTAAAATTTATCACTAACACCTAAATTGGTACTTTTAAATAAACTACTAGCACATTAATTCTTATCCCAACTAAAATAGTTTAATATTTTATAAAATTCAAAAGGCATTTATTTTATTATTTAACCTACAGTTTTAATTATTTTGAACACTTAAACATTTTATTAAATTTAGGTTTCTCCACCATAATTACCTATGCATTAGTCGGATCACTCTGAACATTTTAGTTTTAATATTTGAAAACTTTTATTGTTTGATTGATTTTAAATTTGAATTCAAATCGGTTTCGATCTAACGCGAGGTTAGCAACAGTAACCGAGGTGATGTGGCATCGTTAACGCGGGATTACTGTAGCCTAATTATCCGGGCGTCACAATTCTCCTCCACTACAAGAAATTCCGTCCTGAGATTTAAGAGGGGTGTAAGGGGGAAAGTTTTGGTTACGAAATTAGCGGGTCTTCTCATCCTGGATTGCTCTTCTCGAAGAGGCCGGTCCAATACATTGATGTCTTCATTTCTCTGCTTTAAGTCATCATGATGAAGTCGGCGTCCTTCCTTCAGGAACTCCATCGTACTTACGAAAGAATAAAGGGTGGGCACTCCGGGAGAACAGACCTCTTCAAGGTCGACTATCTGGTCGGTAATATCGAGGAAGGTGACGGAAGTAACTCTCGAATTGAAACTTACCAAAAATAATGAGAGCAAAGTAAGGTGGTATCATGGGAAGTTTCGAGCGGGCAGGCGATCGTTCGATGCCTGGAACAGGGTGTGAAAAGGGGTTCAAAGCAATGGGAATAAGTATTGTGTCTGATATCAGACTTGAAGGTGGCTCGTGAATTACATACGAGGCCACGGACGAGGAATAACTTTGACAATAAGGTGTACAGGAGAGTCAGGTTTCGATCCAGTGGACCTGTGGGTTATGGGCCCACCATGTGGGTTGAAAGTAGGAAGGGTGATGACATCTTGCACAGCCGCGATAGGGAGGCATGTCAGTGAATAGCTTGTCAACTATGCCGGCAACAATGTCGGTACCAAGGACAGGGAACGAAGAGAGCAATTTTCCTGCTTGTTGAACGAGGCGAACCAATTGGCAAAGTTATAACCCATCGGTGGTTACCAGAATGTCATCAACAACAGTAAAAGGATCTTACAGACATAGTGGTACAACAAGGTGCCTACCTAAGCAGGGAATTATCTCTACTTAGTTAAGTCAGATTCAGGAAATATTAAACAAAAGAATGGAAAGGAAAACACGATTATCAGACTAAACAGAACAATGGAAAGGAAAATTGTGATTACACAATTATTAGGAGTATATCCTTCCATGTACAAGCAGAACATGGCATACAGGGTAGGAGAGCAAGTACCCAACCATTCAGATAAGAGGCAAGGATTAATCAAGATGTTACCCATACAACGGTGTTTGGATAATTGATAAAGAAAATTTAGCATTGTGCTTCAAATGCTTTTATTGAAAATCAAAGCTCCACAGACATGCTTCGAGATAGCATTGACATGGTCTTCAAGCATAGGTCAGACTTCAAATACAAGAAGGATCCATCAGGAACAACTTGTAGAATAAGTTTTACAATTTCCTCACAGAAGAACGGATAGCCTTGCTAAAAGGAAAATTATAACAATAGGTCCTCTGATCAGGTGTGCTAGGCATGACATCACCTTACCGAGCCATATAAAAACCAATGTTATAACTCTTGGAAATATGTTCCAACCATCATATCTGACCGAGATTCAGATCTGATTAGTGCTAGGATACCTCAGACTCGGGATGCCTGAGAAGAAAAGGTGTAACGCAAATTGACGAGATGACATTGTAAGATTCTCGGGAAATGAACTATGGAAGCGAGTTTCGAACAAGAATTCATCATTAAACCAAGGAGAGGATAAGGAGGTGGCTGATGGACTCAGCGACAACCCATCAAAATTTCCAGAAAGATGGATTTCCACAATCATGTGAACAAGGAGATAACATTAGTCAGATCAGATGATACAATGATGTATGCTCGAGGAAAACATACACAATTAAACATTGGTTGAAAAGGTGCACCCAAAATATGGGCCTATGTAGCATGATCAATGCTTAGGATGGTGATTCATTAACCAATGGTCTAAGAATGAAATGTAGACCGTTAACTTCAAAGCAATAGGGTCGCTAGAAGTTTAGAATTCGCACATCCAAGTTCGATTGTCGGTTTTTTTTGGTTGGAAACAACACGGGGACCAAGAAGGAATGGTGATGGTGAGAAGTTATACTATATCGAGAATTCTTAAGAGGTGGTGAAATTCTCACCACATTCTTGACATAAAAGATGGTAAGACCCCAAGGTAAAGAACAAATGCTGAATAGCAAGGAACTCAAGGTACAACACAGAACACAAACAAGTTTGTGTTGGAGGGAAGGCAATAAAGTGGTCGATGACAACACAAATCATCGAGGGTAAGGATGGTATTTTTCATCATGAATTCAATTGATATCCTGGAAGAGCTCAGAATGTTGATGATGATCATGACACATTTGTCGAGAGTCTCCATGAAGATGCAATCGCTCGGTGACGACATCAAGTCAAAGGAATGATGAAGCAAGAGGTTATTGGAACCACAGTTACGACACAAACTCGAACTCAAGCTTGTTGTTTAAGGTGAAAAGGTATGACGAGGAAAATCGACGTAAGCTTAGCTATCATCGCAAATTGGTGCTCCGAGAATAAGGACCAGGTAGCACAGTTAGAATCATCACGACAATGATATAGCCAAACAGGCTAGGAAGGGCGTGATCGGGTACAAACTCGTACTTATAGAAGCTTACTGAAGAGTTGTTGAACCGTAGTGTGGACTCGGTTCAGTTATCGGTGTCTTTGAGTGTTTAATAACTCAGAGCCCGTGAAAAATTGGAATCAGTGGGAAGGTAGCACTTGATGAAGAACTCATAAGAGGTTATGCAGTTCCATGATAATCTCGAGATACCAGGGGGGTAATACTCGACGACAGATCAAAGTAGAGGTTGGACTAGGGTAATGCTCTGCAGAAGACAAGTACTCTAACTTGTCCGAGAAATGGAATCAAGAAGAAAATATGGTCGGAACCACGGTTGCAAAAGACCAATTCCCATATATAAGATGAACTTATACCGAATAGGGTTTAAGAAAAGCATCCATGATAAGATCAGCATCGTGTCCATGGGCATGAACGCAAGGTTCAAGGTCGACTCCCACTTCTCCAATACACAACTTCTCATTTACTGCTCTCAATTAAGAATGTTTAGAGTTTGAAAGTTTAACTGGCGGAATAGCAGAAGGTTATGACCCATGAAGACTTTTGGGTTCACAAAAATTAAGGAAGGTATATGTTCAACCCATCGGGGCATCTTAGAAACATATACCACAACTCTAGGAGTAATTCATACAAGCTCGAAAGCAACACATGGTTGAGAAAGCAGAGGATACAATTTACCCAAGGCATTTTGTGTCTGAGGACGGCTTAGAAGATTATTGAATATGAAGGACACTGTCGGATAATAACCACGCAATTGGTCTCGCGGACCACCAGGAATCTGAGGTGAGTTACTCAATCAGAAGGAAAATGGAATGCCAAGGCATCGGATTACAGAAACAACTGAGTAATTCAAAGCTTAATGCAAAGAAATGGGATCAGAAGCAAACGCTCTGATTAAGGATGGATAAGCTGAATAGACTTAGGGGTACAATCGACGACAATTTAATTGGTTGAGAACCAACTCATGTCCAAACTGACATTGAGCCGGAAGGATGAATTCTAGGATTCGACGGAGGAATGCGAGCATCCTCAACATATTGAATCAACAGACTTAAAATGATAAAGTCAAGGGATGCCAATAGGATTACGAGACTTATGGGATTAACCATAAAAGCAAGCAAGAATTTCAAGAGCAATAGGCTGCTCAGGAATTTCGGAAGATCGAATGGTATTTCAAAGTCTTTTGCAAAACACTTGATCAGTGGGGTTGAGCGGATACTCGGTAAGAGCGAGGAAATATCCGTAGGGGTATTCATGTGGCAAAGAACTGCAAAGCAGTAGACACAAGGTATTCTTATATCAATAGAGAGCAAGATCAACTGGGGATAAAAGTAAGAACGACAGGTGTATGTATTTAACCATAGGGATATTTCGATGGTAGGGAATTGCAAAAGCAACAGGCACAAAGTCTCGAGACAATATTAGAGTGTATCTTTGGAATCCTCCGGTGCTCCAAGCAATCATCTGGAGTGAGGGGTCTCCGGGAGGAAGTAGTTACGAGAACCTAGAGTTAGAGTTAGCAAAATCATTTAACCCGAATAGAAGAGAGATCAGAGTCCCAGAGCATAGACGGGGAGTAAAAGATCCTAATACCACCCAATGGCGACGTGGGCCCGTAAGCTGCACAGCCAAGTTAGTAAAAAGTTTTGCAATGACTAGACTCAACTTCGGCCAAGGAGTTGGAAGGGGGATTCCTACAGGCAGTCGGCTCTGATACCAACTTGTGACGCCCCCGATTCAATCGTACACTAATCATGCACGCAAACGTGTACGATCAAGATCAGGGACTCACGGGAAGATATCACAACACAACTCTAAAAATAAAATAAGTCATACAAGCATCATAATACAAGCCAGGGGCCTCGAGGGCTCGAATACAAGTGCTCGATCAAAGACGAGTCAGCGGAAGCAACAATATCTGAGTACAGATATAAGTTAAACAAGTTCGTCTTAAGAAGGCTAGCACAAACTGGGATACAGATTGAAAGAGGCGCAGGCCTCCTGCCTGGGATCCTCCTAAACTACTCCTGGTCGTCGTCAGCGGCCTGCACGTAGAAGTAGGCACCTCCAGTGTAACTCCAGGGCTCCAGCATCTGGTTGTGACAACCAGGTAGAAGGGAAACGGGAAAAGAGGGAGAAAAGCAACCATGAGTACTCATCCAAAGTACTCGCAAGCAAGGAGCTACACTACATATGCATGGGTATATGTGTAAAGGGCCATATCGGTGGACTAAACTGCAGAATGCCAGAATAAGAGGGGGATAGCTAATCTTGTCGAACACTATGCTTCTGGCCACCTCCATCTTGCAGCATGTAGAAGAGAGTAGATTGAAGTCCTCCAAGTAGCATCGCATAGCATAATCCTACCCGGTGATCCTCCCCTCGTCGCCCTGTGGAAAAGCGATCATCGGGTTGTCTGTGGAACTTGTCTGGGTGTGTTTTATTAAGTATCCGGTTCTAGTTGTCATAAGGCCAAGGTACAACTCCGGGTCGTCCTTTTACCGAGGGACACGGCTATTCGAATAGATTAACTTCCCTGCAGGGGTGCACCACATAACCCAACACGCTCGA
The DNA here is from genome assembly GCF_002162155.2 of Triticum dicoccoides. Taxonomy (NCBI): domain Eukaryota; kingdom Viridiplantae; phylum Streptophyta; class Magnoliopsida; order Poales; family Poaceae; genus Triticum; species Triticum dicoccoides. The sequence continues at coordinate 219,565,482 of NC_041393.1, read as the reverse complement.
TCCCATTTGGCTGGACACACTTTCCTAGGTCATGCCCGGCCTCGGAAGATCAACACGTCGCAGCCCTACCTAGGCACAACTGAGAGGTCAACACGCCGGTATAAATCCTATGCGCGCAGGGGTCTGGACCCATCGCCCATTGCACACCTGCACGTTGCGAGGGCGGCCGGAAGCAGACCTAGCCTCCCTTATACAAGAGTAGGCGTTCCAATCCAATCTGGCACGCGCCGCTCCGTCGCTGACGCCAAGAAGGCTTCGGCTGATACCACGACGTCCAGTGCCCATAACTGTTCCCGCGTAGTTGGTTAGTGCGTATAGGCCAGTGGCCAGACTCAGATCAAATACCAAGATCTCGTTAAGCGTTTTATTATGAAATAACCGCGGACGCCGACCAGGGCCAGGCCCACCTCTCGCCTAGGTGGTCTCAACCTGCCCTGTCGCTCCGCCACATAGTAACAGTCGGGGGCTGTCGGGAACCCAGGCCCACCTCTACCGGGATGGAGCCACCTGTCCTTTCAGCCCCCTTATCCGAATCACATGCGGGTACTCAAAGAGCCAACCCGACTTTAGTCACCATCTGTAGAGTATGTATATATGTATAGTATATACCCGTGATCACCTCCCAAGTGATCACGGCCCGATAGTATAGCAAGGCAGACTGACAAGAATGTAGGGCAGTGATGATAAACTAGCATCCTATACTAAGTATTTAGGATTGCGGGTAAGGTATCAATGACTGTAGCAACAATGTCAGGCTATGCATCAGAATAGGATTAACGGAAAGCAGTAACATGCTACACTACTCTAATGCAAGCAGTATAGAGGAGAATAGGCGATATCTAGTGATCAAGGGGGGGGGCTTGCCTGGTTGCTCTGGCAAGGAGGGGTCGTCAACTCCGTAGTCGAACTGGGCAGTAGCAGCGTCGGTCTCATAGTCTACCGAAGAGAAGAGGGGGAAGAAACAGTAAATACAATGCAAACATAAGCATGACGATGCATGACATGACAAAGCGTGATGCTAGGCATGCCCTAACGCGGTATGAGGTGATATCGGTGAAGGGGGGAAACATCCGGGAAAGTATCCCCGGTGTTTCGCGTTTTCGGGCAGAGGAGCCGAAGGGGGAAAGTTGCGAGTTTGGTAGGTTAGGGATGTGTGGCAGACGAACGGGCTGTGTATCCGGATTCGTCTCGTCGTTCTGAGCAACTTTCATGTATAAAGTATTTTCATCCGAGTTACGGATTAAAAGATATGATTTTCTAAAGATTTAATCATTTTTAGAATTTATTTAATTATTTAATTCTAACATTATCCAGAATAGTGTCTGCTGATGTCAGCATGACGCAAAGCTGAGATCATCGGTCAACAGTGCGGTTGACTGAGTCAAAGCTGGCCTGTGGGTCCAGTCGGACCCACGTGTCATTGACTGAACTAACTAAACAGATTTGGTTTAATCTAATTAGCCTAATTAGCAGGTGGGCCTACTAGTTAGTGGGTATTTAGCACTTTAATTAACCAACTAACTAACTAACAGTTTATTTATTTATTTTAATTCATTTATTCATTCGAGACCCACGTCAGTGTTGACCCAAGTCAACAGTTCAAAAGGGGGCCCTGGGCCCACCAGCCAGTGGCCCAGGCGGTGCCACATGGGTGCCAGCTCGGCACCCACCGGGGACGCGTCGGATCTAACTCCGGTGACCATTCCAACGGCGGAGCGATCGGGAGAGCTGCGGGATTCGTCCACACCGCACCATTTTGGGCGGGGCCGGGCTCGTTCGAACGGCAAGACGGCGACGGAGCGATCTGTGACGGTGGCGGAGGCTGCAGTGGCCGGAGCTGAGTGCATCAAGCTCATCGGCGGCGAGGTTCTTCAGGCGAGGTACGGGAACGGGGCTACGGGGCGCAAAGCGAGCTGCACAAGGTGCCTACGGTGCCTACTCGACACGTGAAGCGGAACGTTGGCACGCATGAGACCAAATGGTCACCGTGGCCACGCTGGCGACAAGGCCAGGTGGCGGCGCGTTCGGGTGAGCGTGGAACAGTCGCTACAAACGAACAGAGGAGGCAGGGAAGGGCGGATCCGGCGCAGAGGCTCACCAGGGGAGCGTGGGGTCTGGGTAGAGGGCTCGGGGAGGACCGGTGGCTTAGATCAAGGACGAGGACGATGCGATGGCCGAGCCGGAGAAGAGAAAGAGTGCGGCGACGCGAGGGTCTCCGGGGCTCGATCCAGCGGTGTAGTGGAAGCAGAGGACCACAACGTAGCTGTAGGACTTGCCGGGGCGACGAACGGGCGATGGTGGCCACAGCTACGGCGATCGACGACGACGGGGGCGCTCGGGCATCTCGAACAGAGGCGAGGAAGGGGACGAGAAGGGGATTGTGGGCGCGCTAGGGTTTCGGGGGAGGACGAGGGGGCAAGTGGGGTGGGGAGACGATTGGAGCCCGTGGCTTTGCCCTTATCCTCTTCGGCGCCGCCGGCGAGGTGGTCTGGCGGGAGCGTGCTCGGGCGCTCGGTCGCTACAGCAGTGAAAGGGGGAACGACCCCGAGGCGCTGCCCGGCCGGCTGGGCCTGCTGGGCTAAGGCCCAGTGGGGCAGGGGGGTTTGTTTGTTTGTTTTGACTTTGTTTTATTTCCTTTCTTCTTATTTATTCTTTCCTATTTTATTTTAGTTACATTTTATTTAGTTTTGGTAAAATTTATCACTAACACCTAAATTGGTACTTTTAAATAAACTACTAGCACATTAATTCTTATCCCAACTAAAATAGTCTAATATTTTATAAAATTCAAAAGGCATTTATTTTATTATTTAACCTATAGTTTTAATTATTTTGAACACTTAAACATTTTATTAAATTTAGGTTTCTCCACCATAATTACCTATGCATTAGTCGGTCACTCCAAACATTTTAGTTTTAATATTTGAAAACTTTTATTGTTTGATTGATTTTAAATTTGAATTCGAATCGGTTTCGATCTAACACGAGGTTAGCAACAGTAACCGAGGTGATGTGGCATCGTTAACACGGTATTACTGTAGCCTAATTATCCGAGCGTCACATTTAGTTTGTTCAAGGTGCTATTTTCTCTCTTGCTGATTTTATTCTTGAGAAGCTTCCATGGGTTCGGGGAGGTCCAGCTGTGTTGATGTTGTCCCTAGAGGGGGAACTGCCACTTCTCGTGTATGATCTTAGATGGTAGCCCGCCTATGTGTTGGCATTGGAGGATACACGAGAGTCGGTGTTGAATAAGATGGAGAGGCACATATCAGCCGTGGAGACCAACCTTGGCCAGAGAATCAACTCCCTCACTGTGGAACTCCATCGAGATAGGATTGATGCATGGGCTCGACAGTGAAAACTCCTCGAATAGCAAGGCCAACGCTACATGGAGGAGGGGAATGGAGAGCACATCCATGTCTACTCCAGCGATGCTCATAGCTACAATGTAGCACCACCTCGGTGTGCTCGCCAGGACTAGTGAGGTGCTATTGGGGCGCCAACGTCTCCTCCACGAGATGGGCTTGTTACATGGGGTCAACATTGGCAACTCCCCATATAGCAGGACCACCATAGAGAGCATGGGAGTGCCCACTCTGATGATGCTCGAAACTACTATGAGTCATGGCTAGAACGTGCTCATCATGATCGCCATGGAGAAGACCAAGAAGGCTTTGTTGTGGGAGGAACAGTTCATGGCATGCTCATCATGACCTTGGTGATGATGGGATTGGTAAATTCAAACTTACCATAACATCATTCAATGGGAAAACTTAGTCCGATGATCATTTGGAGTGGGAGATACGCGTGGATTAGGTCTTTGATAGCCACCGCTATACGGAGGAGAAGAAGGTATGATATGCATCCATTGAGTTTACCGGATATGCTTTATTTGGTGGAATCAATTGTGTCATGCTATGATACGTCTCCAACGTATCTATAATTTTTGATTGTTCCATGATATTAAATTATCAATCTTGATTGTTTTATATACATTTACTAGAACCTTTATATCATTTTGTGGGACTAACCTATTAACCTAGTGCCTAGTGCTAGTTGTTGTTTTTTGCTTGTTTTTTACAAACGAAGTCCAATTGCCACGAAACTTCTTGGAGATTTTTTTCTGGTGATAAGAGACCCTAGAAGCTTCTGGAGTACACGAGAGGAGGTCTATGGGGCCACTAGACATCAGGGCATGTTAGGGGCCTCTGGCGCGCCCTGATGGGTAGTGGGGCCCACAGGCACCCCCTTGACCTACCCCCGCCTATATAAATACTCTAAATCCCAAAAACCCTATGGGAGTCGACGGAATACTTTTTCCGCCGCCGCAAATTCCAGAACCATGAGACCCAATCTAAAGGCCTTTTCTGGCACTCTGCCGGAGGGGCAACAATCATGGAGGGGTTCTTCATCATCCTTGCTGCCCCTCCGATGATGCGTGAGTAACGGGTCCGTAGTGAGTAGCTAGATGGCTTCTTCTCTCTTTTTGATCTTCAATACAATGTTCTCCTCGATGTTCTTGGAGATCTATTTGATATAACTCTTTTTTGTGGTGTGTTCGTTAGGATCCAATGAATTGTGAGTTTATGATCAGATCAATCCATGAATATTATTTGAGTTTTCTCTGAAATCTTTTATACATGATTGTTATAGCCTCATATTTTTCTTCGAATCATTGGTTTGGTTTGGCCTACTAGATTGATTTTTCTTGCCATAGGAAGATGTGCTTTGTGATTGGTTCGATCTTGCGGTGCTCAATCTTAGTGACAGAAAGAGACATGACACGCATGTATTGTTGCTATTAAGGGTAGAATGATGGGGTTATTCATACGTGAGTTTATATTGTCTACATAATGTCATCTTGCCTAATGCATTACTCTGTTTTTACATGAACTTAATACACTAGAGGCATTCTGGATAGCGGTCGATGTGTGGAGTAATAGTAGTAGATGCATAATCATTTCGGTCCACTAATCTTGGACATGATGCCTATATACATGATCATTGCCTTGGATATCGTCATAATTATTTGCTTTTGTGTCAATTTCCTAACAATAATTTGTTTACCCACCGTATGCTATTTTCTCGAGAGAAGCCTCTAGTGAATACTATGCCCTCCGGGTCTATCTTTTATCATATAAAAATTCTAAAAATACCTTGTTGTAGTTTTCTTTTATTTATTTTGTTTTATTTTTTGGTTAGATCTATTTATCAAATCTCATACAATTTAATCTACCTCAATACCGTTGAGGGATTGACAACCCCTTTACGCGTTGGGTTGGAAGTATTTGTTGTTTGTGTGCAGGTGCTATTTACATAGTGTTTCTTGGTTCTCCTACTGGATTGATAACCATGGTTTCATAACTGAGGGAAGTACTTACCTCTGTTGTGCTGCATCATCCCCTCCTCTTCGGGGAAATACCAACGCAGATTACAAGCAGCAAGAAGAATTTCTGGCGCCGTTGCCGGGGAGACATCATCAACATCTATCAAGTACCTACACATAAACTTTCATATCCTTGCAATTACTTTATTTTCCATTTGCCTATCGTTTTCATCTCCCCCACTTCTAAAACATTTTATCGAAAAACACAAAATTGCTTTACTTTGTTGCTTTGCTTGTTTGTTTGGCATAATTGTATGTTTATTGGAAATCAGAAACAAAAATCTTATGGATCCTCATCCACTTGCTAATCTTTTTAAAAGATTCAATTATGATGAACCAATTGCTAGTGAATTGAGTTCACTAGATTATCTTTGTGAAGTTTTGCTTGAGATTCGTGAATCCAAAAATTGTGATGAAGAGCTAAAAGAAGAAATTTATAAAGTGATTCAGGATAGCTCCTTGAATGAAAAGTGTAGGATCTTGAAGTATGTCTAGAGGGGGGGGTGATTAGACTACTTGACCAATTAAAAACTTAACCTTTTCCCAATTTTAGTCTTTGGAAGATTTTAGCTATTCTAGCACAAGTCAAGCAATCTTCACACAATTCAAGCAAGCATGCAAAGAGTATATGGGCAGAGGAAAGTAAAGCATGCAACTTGCAAGAATGTAAAGGGGAAGGGTTTGGAGGATTCAAACGCAATTTGAGACACGGATGTTTTTGTCGTGGTTCCGGTAGGTGGTGCTATCGTACATCCACGTTGATGGAGACTTCAACCCACGAAGGGTAACGGCTGTGCGAGTCCACGGAGGGCTCCACCCAAGAAGGGTCCACAAAGAAGCAACCTTGTCTATCCCACCATGGCCGTCGCCCACGAAGGACTTGCCTCACTAGCGGTAGATCTTCATGAAGTAGGCGATCTCCTTGCCCTTACAAACTCCTTGGTTCAACTCCACAATCTTGTCGGAGGCTCCCAAGTGACACCTAGCCAATCTAGGAGACACCACTCTCCAAGAAGTAACAAATGGTGCGTTGATGATGAACTCCTTGCTCTTGTGCTTCAAATGATAGTCTCCCCAACACTCAACTCTCTCTCACAGGATTTGAATTTGTTGGAAAGAAGATTTGAGTGGAAAGCAACTTGGGGAAGGCTAGAGATCAAGATTCATATGGTAGGAATGGAAATCTTGGCCTCAACACATGAGTAGGTAGTTCTCTCTCAGAAATGGTAAGTTGGAAGTGTAGGTTTGTTCTGATGGCTCTCTCCACGAATGAATAGGAGGTGGAGGGGTATATATAGTCTCCACACAAAATCTAACCGTTACACACAATTTACCAATCTCGGTGGGACCGAATCAACAAACTCGGTCGGACCGATTTAGTAAACCTAGTGACCGTTACGGTTTTCGGTGGGACTGACATGCAACTCGGTACGACCAATATGGTTAGGGTTAGGGCATAATGTAATCTCGATGAGACCGATTACACAAACTCGGTGAGATCGATTTTGGTAATAAGCTAACCAGAGAGTTGGTCAGGTAAACTCGGTGGGACCGATTCGCTCATTTCGGTGAGACCGAAATGTTACAAAAAGGAAACAGAGAGTTTACATTGCAATCTTGGTGGGACCGATCGATCACTTCGGTTAGACCGAAACATTACGAAGGGAAACAGAGAGATTACAATCCCATCTCAGTGAGACCGAGATCCCTATCGGTGAGACCAATTTTCCTAATTGTGGCAGTGGCTATGACATCTAAACTCGGTGGCTCCGGATAGAAAGAATCGGTGGGGCCGAGTTTGACTTTTGTTTTAGGTCATATGTGGATATGAGAAAGTAGTTGAGGGTTTTTGGAGCATAGCACTAAGCACTATGGAGCAAGAAACTCATTAAGCAACACCTCATCCCTCCTTGATAGTATTGGCTTTTCCTATAGACTCAATGTGATCTTGGATCACTAAAATATAAAATGTAGAGTCTTGAGCTTTTGAGCTTGAGCCAATCCTTTTGTCCTTAGTATTTTGAGGGGTCCACTTTCCTCATCCATGCCATGCCATTCATTGAGCTTTTCCTGAAATATTTGTCTTGGAATAGTATTAGCCCAATGAGCTATATGTTGTTAGGAATTACCAAAACCACCTAGGGATAGTTGCACTTTCAATCTCCCCCCTTTTGGTAATTGATTACAACATATAGATCAAAGCTTCGACAAATGATAATAAGATTGAAAAACATCGTCGCTTTGAGAAGTATGTGATAAGCAAGAGCTCCCCCTAAATTTGTGCATAGATTTAAGATTTGCTTTGGACTACAAATGCACAAGGAATTAGGCTCATGGGTTACTCTTCCATGTCACATACATCTTGGTGGAGCGCTCAAAATAATAAAGATTGAATACATGCACTCATCACCAAGCAAAGTGAATGATCATATAAAGATAAATGGGATAATGTCATCCAACAAGCATAAGTGTAGCTTATGATCAAACACATGATCATCAATGTCTCACACAGGCAATAACATAGTATCTCAAGCAAGCAAAAGCAAATAAAGTTCAACCACCAAAGTAAGAGAGAACAAAAATCAAACTCTCTCTCTCTCGAAGCCTATGATCTATACATTTTTCTCCCCCTTTGGCAACAAGTTACCAAAAAGTTCATAGAAAATGCATAGTGCTAGATCGACTCTCAGGCTTGGTCTTGGTGTGGTGGTGTAGAGACGGCTCCTCGGACGAAGACTTCTGTCGATGTGGATGGAGCTGGAGGTGAAGGTGCTGGAACTGGTTGCACTAGAGCAGTAGGACTTGTAGCTGGTGCAGATGAAGTGGCTCTGGTGTCTGTCACTGGCACTGCAGCTGATCTCTGAGCTCAAGGCACTCTGGCAAATGTATCTGTGGTTGTCTTGCCCTTCCTCTCCTGCATATCATCCTGAAGCTGCTCCACAACAGACTGTATCTTAGTTACTTTCACATCTAGGTCATAGAATTTTTGTTCCATGATTCTTTCCAGGCTCTCCTGGTTTTGAGTCAGGGTCGCCAACCCCTTCTCAATCCTCAGAGTTGATGCTATTAAGTAACCAAGATGGTCCTACTTGCTCTTCAAAAAGTACTCAGATGCCTCCTCTAAAGTTGGCATCTTGGCCGCCTTCTCCTTCTTTGCCTTCTCCTTCTTCTCTTGAGCTTGCACTGAAGATGGTTCATTCTCAGTCATCACTACTTCGTTGTCCTCAAAGTCTGGATAGATAGGAAAGTGTTCCTTATCCAACTGATATGTGCCTGTGCCCATCTTCAAGTTGATCAGCTCCTGTATTTGTGGGGCATATCCACAGCTTCTCTTCTGGTCTGCTGCTGTCCTCTTGATTGTCTCAACTATGAGGCTGATGACCTTGAACTTGTGAGGCACATCAAATATGTGAAGCAAGTTGATAGCATGGCCTCTGATCATGTTGTGGTCACCTGACTTGGGCAAGAGGGTGTGCCTAAGGATCCAGTTGATGGTTGGCAGCCTGACAGAAGATAGTGTACAGATCCAAACTGATGAGTTTCAAGTGCTTTGTCTGGGATCTCCTTGTACATATGTGCCATGGAATTGTGATCCTTCTTCTTCTTGGCATAGACATCCAAGTCATCCTCATTCTCCTTAGGGGCATTGATCAAGTTTGCCCATTCCTCAATAGTTGATTGGTATCTCGTACCTTCAGACATCCACACTATCCTGCCATCTGGATAGAAATGTGTTGTGGAGTAGAATTGCATTATAAGTTCATCATTCCACTTTGTGAACTTCTGTCCCACAAAGTCTACAACTCCACAAGCACTGAAGCTGTCATATACTCCAGGATAGTGTTCCTCATTGGCCTTCATGAATTTCTAGTCCACCCACCTCATGTCACACACAATTGGCTTCTTGTCCAACAACACAGTCTCATAGAAATCCTGTTGTTCCTTAGTGTGGAACCTGTAATCAACAGCAGTCCTTCTCCTAATTGCATAGGGATTAGACAATCTCCACTGTCTAAGCCCTGCGTCCTTCCTCAGCTTCATGTTCTCAGCCACTGGATGAGCATCGTTGTGGTCTGGAATCTTAGGCTTCATCTTCCTCAGAACTTGTCCTTCAACTTCTTCTTCAGCAGCAACTTCAGGCACTGGGGCCTTCTTCTTCTCAGCAGCTGGTATGCTCCTGGTGTTCCTCTTGGGTGTAGTCTTTGGCTTGGAGGCAGCTTTGGGTGCTTCTTTGGGCTTTGATGATGCATCCCCTAACCTTATAGCATCACCCATAAGCTTTTGAGCCTTGGGTGCTGGTGCAGCAACCTCTTCTTCCTCCTCTTCCATCATGGAAGGTTGTCCAACAACTCTAGCCATGGTCTTCTTGACCCTTTCCTTCCTCTTCTTCCCTTCTGCAGCAGCCTCTTTGGGTTCAGATGTCTCTGGCACATGAGTAGAGGCTCTGGCTTTGGACATGGGAGTTCTCTTTGCAGGCACTTTGATCTTCATGCCAAGCTTAGTTGTTGCAGCTGTGCCATACTCCTTTCTGAGCACTTTCTTCTTAGAAGTGGCCTCATCCTCAGTTGCCACATAGTCTTCATCCTCAGATTGTGAGGTCTTCTCCTTTCTAATCCTTGTGGCAGCTTTGGGCAAGTTGCTTGGGGTGCTCCTGCTGCCATCATCTGAGCTGCTAGAGGGACTAGTGCCCTCACTCATGTGAATCTGCTCTTCTGACTTGTTCTGACTATCACTCTGGTCTGACATACTGCAAACACTGACTGCTGACCCTGTGAATAGTTATAGATGAGATAGAATGGATGAGCATCACAAAATACATAGGTTTTTGCAAAAGAATGATTCAAAAACTTAGTTTTAGTTTTCCACAGAAAGCATTTTGGATTAATCGATTTGCAAACTCGGTGATACCGAAGTAGCTTTTGGAACCTAAACTAGTGAACTCGGTCAGACCGAGTCACAGTTCGGTGGCACCGAGACTGCTAGGGTTTCACAAAGTTCCAAACTCGGTCACACCGATTTGCAATTCTCGGTCAGACCGAGAATCACTTGTGCAATGGCCTTAGCCGAATCGGTGGAACCGAGTTTTACAACTCGGTGGGTCCAAGATGGTTTCGACGGAAACCTAACCCTAAATTTCCAAATCGCATCTATTCTAAGGATCTTTTTGAGTGGATCGAGTCATTTCAATCGTGGCAAGAATCATAATGAACACAATATGCTATGAATTGGACGGGGATAGCACTGTGATCGAGTCCATACCCTAACTTGGCGATGAACTCGCTACCGCGGCAACGGCGGGGTTGAATTCTGTTGACGGCGGCGGAGACCAGCGATAGGAGGCGGCTGGCGACGAAGTCGACGATCCAGAGACCCAGGTGGCAGAGCGAGCTATGCGCGGGCGAAGGGGTTTGGAGAAAGTTTTCCAAATTTTGCCCGTGAGTATATATAGCCCGACCCTGTCAGTGTGAGCAAGTGGAACAACTCGGTGGCACCGAGATGCATAACTGTTGACAGTTACAGCAACTCGGTGAGACCGAAAAGTTCAAAACGGTTGCACCGAGATTGAAAACCTAGATCGACTTAGTGATCTCGGTATGACCGAAATGGAAGAATCGGTCAGACCGAAATGCACAAAGAAGTTTTGGAAGTTTAAGTCCATGACAAATCGGGGACTCCGAGTGCTCCTCACACAGAGTGGTTCGAATCTGACTTGATCAAATTTTGGGATGTAGCATGAATAGAGTTTGAGACAAGAAAAGCATAGATAGCTAGAGAAGGTTCTTAGGCATTCTTCTTCATCCACTTGGCAAAAGAGAAAGAAACCAAGCAATCAAAGCAACAAGTGGATGTCCTTGAATGAGTTAAATATGCAACCAACATGCTCACACAATAAAATGACAAATGAAATATGTGGCAAAGCATGCACAACCAGTTCTAGCATCTATCAAACAATTGGCGATGACTAGGTCATCTATATATGAGTATATTGACTTAGGAGTCAAATGAGAACATTTGATCATAGGTCATACTCATCGTTTAAGCTCGAGTGGGGTTACCACTTTTACATAATGCATTGATGTGTTCACACCATTAGAGTTGCTTTGACTCAATTCTTAGAGTTAAGATCCCCCTAGATGTGAGATCCCCCCTTAGAGGGATAAACTAACCTTGGGTTTTGTCGATGATGACTTCATGTAGGTGTTGAAGATGTGGATGCTCAATGTTGATGAATATCATTTGGAGCAATCCTTTGGAGTGAGTTGCACTTTCAATACCTACATGGGTTAGTCCAAGGAACAAACAAGTATATCCATAGACACAGAGTGATGCACACACAAGATGATGTCCATGAAAGCATTAGGTTACCTTGTCCCTTGTCTTACCAACAAGAGGGTTTGTGACTCCTTGAACTTGTGCAAGATGTGGAAGTTGATTGCACTTGTCCTTGCCATAATTATATGAGTGAAGAATGTTGGTGGAGTCACCCTCAAGAACTCTCTAGTTCTTCTTCTTCGGGATCCACATCATCTTGATGGGAATCCTTGGAGTTGTAGTCGTACTTGATGAAGTAGAACTTGACGTAATCTTGGGAACCCCCTTGACCAAGGCCTTAGGAGCTTCTTCAAATGCATCAATCTCCTCTTGAAGCTTGTCCTTGCCTTTTTGCTTGTGGTCTTGTGGTGGAAGATCATCTTGAGCTTGTGTTCCCTTTAAGGAAGTAGGATCATACTTCTCTTGTTGACGAACAAACTTCGTCTTGGGTTATTGATCTTCTTCCCACTCAACTCCATTGGCATTGAACTTTTGTTCAAAACCAACACCTTGGTTCTTCCGGTGCCTTCCTTGCTTGCGTACAATTTCCTCAAATTGCTTACTCCCAGCAAGGCTCTTGTAAACACCTTTCTCTATAATTCCCTTTAATAAGCTATTTTCTTGCTCAAGTGTAACTTGGCTAAGAGAATCGTTAGTGGAATCAAGAGAACTACTAGAAGCAACAATATTGGATTTAACATGATGATTGTTACTACTAGAGGAAGAATCTTTCTTGTTTTTGTTAATGGACTTGACTTGAGGCATGTAAGTAGATAAGAGTAAACGCTTGGCAATTTAAGAAGAACTTTTCTTGCGAAGATCATCATTGATTGCCTTTAAGAACTCATGCTCTTGCTCAAGGTTGAGCTTTTCAAAGCGTAACTTCTCATGAGCCCTTAAAGTTCTCGATGATCTTCAAAGATAGTTTCATGAGCTAACTTAAGAGTGTTTAGTTCTTTAGTTAGAATCTCAATCTTCTCCTTATCATTGTCATTCTTTTTATCTTGATTAGCATGATTAATTGACATTTCATCATAGTATTCATCACTAGAGTTGTCAACAAGTAAATCATCATCACCTAACAAGTCATCTTCATCACTATTGAAATCAACATACTCGGGGTGTGTTACCTTAGGGCCTTTAGCCATGAAGCATCTTCCAAGTCCTTCATTTGGTGAATCAAATATGTCGTAGGAGTTGGTTGACACAAGTGCTAGACCGGCAACACCTTCATCTTGAGTATGTTCGGAGTCGGAGTGATAACTTCTCTCGGAGTGATGTTCAGAGTCAGAACCGGATACCCATTCACCAACATGAGCTTGATGTCTTCGTTTTGTGTAGCTCCTTGATGACTTGTCCTTCCTTTCCGAATCATTGCTTCTCCGGGATGTTCTTCGTTCATAACGATAATCTCTACTCCTCCTCTCTCTTAGCGGTGATTCTTCTCTTCTACTTCTTCTCTTGGGAGAATCTTCTCTTCTTTTGTAGGGTGCCGTACACTCATTGGAATAGTGTCTGGGTCTCCCACAATTGTAGCAATTGCGCTCTCGACTAGAAGATCTTTTGCCATTGTAGGACCTTGACTTAGAGCTTCTTTCTTTGCTTCTACTCTTGTAGAATTTGTTGAAGTTCTTCACCATTAAGCTCAATTCTTCATTGAAGGTTTGTTTCTCACTTGATGATGTAGGGGCTTCACATGAGGCTTTGTAAGCACCACTTGACTTGTTGTGAAGTTCCTCCTTATCCTTGAGTGACATCTCATGAGCAACAATTCTTCCAATGACTTCCATTGGCTTGAGATTCTTGTAGTTGGGCATCATTTGGCTCAATGTGCACACAGTATCATACTTTCTATCCAATGCTCTTAGGATCTTCTTGATGATGAATCTGTCGGTCATCTCTTCACTTCCTAAGTCCACAATCTCATTTGTGATAAGAGCAAGCCTAGAGTACATTTCAGCGACACCTTCACCATCCTTCATTTTGAACTTGTCAAGCTGACTTTGGAGCACATCCAATTTGGATTCCTTGACGGAGTCGGTACCTTCGTGCATATCAATCAAAGTATCCCAAATTTCCTTTGCATTCTCAAGATGGCTGATTTTGTTGAATTCTTCAGGGCACAATCCGTTGAATAGGATATCACAAGCTTGAGCGTTGTATTGCAGCATCTTCACCTCATCCGCGCTAGCTTCACGATTCGGCTCTCCCATCAAAGAATTCACCTTGCAAGCCAATACACACAATAGCCCAAACGGCGGGGTTATGTTCGAGAATATGCATTTTCATCTTATGCTTCCAACTAGCAAAATTAGTACCATCAAAGTAAGGACCTCTACAGTGATAATTTCCCTCACTAGACGCCATACTCTCCTAGGTTGTGAAACCAAGGCTATGGCCATCAAAAGCTATGGAAATCAAAGCAAATGGAGACCAAAGCTCTGATACCACTTGTAGGATCTTGAAGTATGTCTAGAGGGGGGTGATTAGACTACTTGACCAATTAAAAACTTAATCTTTTCCCAATTTTAGTCTTTGGCAGATTTTAGCTATTCTAGCACAAGTCAAGCAATCTTCACACAATTCAAGCAAGCATGCAAAGAGTATATGGGCAGCGGAAAGTAAAGCATGCAACTTGCAAGAATGTAAAGGGGAAGGGTTTGGAGGATTCAAACGCAATTTGAGACACGGATGTTTTTGTCGTGGTTCCGATAGGTGGTGCTATCGTACATCCATGTTGATGGAGACTTCAACCCACGAAGGGTAACGGCTGCGCGAGTCCACGGAGGGCTCCACCCAAGAAGGGTCCACGAAGAAGCAACCTTGTCTATCCCACCATGGCCGTCGCCCACGAAGGATTTGCCTCACTAGCGGTAGATCTTCACGAAGTAGGCGATCTCCTTGCCCTTAAAAACTCCTTGGTTCAACTCCACAATCTTGTCGGAGGCTCCCAAGTGACACCTAGCCAATCTAGGAGACACCACTCTCCAAGAAGTAACAAATGGTGCGTTGATGATGAGCTCCTTGCTCTTGTGGTTCAAATGATAGTCTCCCCAACACTCAACTCTCTCTCACATGATTTGAATTTGGTGGAAAGAAGATTTGAGTGGAAAGCAACTTGGGGAAGGCTAGATATCAAGATTCATATGGTAGGAATGGAATATCTTGGCCTCAACACATGAGTAGATAGTTCTCTCTCAGAAATGGTAAGTTGGAAGTGTAGGTTTGTTCTGATGGCTCTCTCCACGAATGAAGAGGAGGTGGAGGGGTATATATAGCCTCCACACAAAATCTAACCGTTACACACAATTTAACAATCTCGGTGGGACCGAATCAACAACTTGGTCGGACCGATTTAGTAAACCTAGTGACCGTTAGGGTTTTCGGTGGGACCGACATGCAACTCGGTAGGACCAATATGGTTAGGGTTAGGGCATAACGGAATCTCGGTGAGACCGATTACACAAACTCGGTGAGACCGATTTTGGTAATAAGCTAACCAGAGAGTTGGTCAGGTAAACTCGGTGGGACCGATTCGCTCATTTCGGTGTGAACGAAATGTTACAAAAAGGAAACAGAGAGTTTACATTGCAATCTCGGTGGGACCGATCGCTCACTTCGGTTAGACCTAAACGTTACGAAGGGAAACAGAGAGATCACAATCCCATCTCGGTGAGACCGAGATCCCTATCGGTGAGACCGATTTGCCTAGGGTTTGTGGCAGTGGCTATGACATCTAAACTCGGTGGCTCCGGATAGAAAGAATCGGTGGGGCCGAGTTTGACTTTTGTTTTAGGTCATATGTGGATATGAGAAAGTAGTTGAGGGTTTTTGGAGCATATCACTAAGCATTATGGAGCAAGAAACTCATTAAGCAACACCTCATCCCTCCTTGATAGTATTGGCTTTTCCTATAGACTCAATGTGATCTTGGATCACTAAAATATAAAATGTAGAGTCTTGAGCTTTTGAGCTTGAGCCAATCCTTTTGTCCTTAGTATTTTGAGGGATCCAGTTTCCTCATCCATGCCATGCCATTCATTGAGCTTTTCCTGAAATATTTATCTTGGAATAGTATTAGCCCAATGAGCTATATGTTGTTAGGAATTACCAAAACCACCTAGGGATAGTTGCACTTTCAAAAAGCATGATTGCAATGATGTTATTATAAATTCTATTAATGTATATTGTTCTAATAATATGCAAAACCCCAAGCTTGGGGATAGTAATTTTGCTATGTCCACTACTTATTGCAATGATCATGATTGGGGTGATTCTTCTTATGATCTTGAAAATTTATTTAAGCCTTATGATGAATATGATATTGATAATAATATTTGCAATAATATTGAAACTCGATTTGGAGAGGTCATGACTTTCGTTTATGTTAATCCCACTATCTTGGAAGATTATAAAACTTTTATGCATGTGGATCATGAAAAGAAAATTATATATGATAGTTATATTTTTGAATTTGATTATGATCCTACATATATTTATTATGAGAGAGGAAAATATGGTTGTATAAATTTTCATGTTACTAAATTACCTCTCGTTATGTTGAGATTGCTATTGTTTCTTTCTTCTTCCTTGCATATGCTAGATATTTCTTGTCTTGATAATTTGTTTGCCTACAAAATTCCTATGCATAGGAAGTATGTTACACTTATTGTGTTTGTCAAAAGTTTTATGATGCTCTCTTTGTGCTTCAATTCTTGTCTTTCATGTGAGCATCATTAAAATTACAAGCATATCTTAATGGCTATAAAGAAAGAGCTTGCTGGGAGACAACCCAATATATTTTTTCTATTTTTTGTACACACAATTATGGTTCTGCAATGATTGTGTTTTTATGTTTTAATTAGTGGTTGTGCCAAGTGAAGCCTTTAGGATGTTTTTGGGTGATAGTTGATTTGATTCTGTGCATTAACATAAACTTTTGTGTCAAGTAGGAGAATTTCTAAAATTCACTGGAGCGTGGTAAAATTCTGAGTTTCTTTACAAATGATTGATATACAAATTTCCCCCGTTTTCCTAATTTCTCAGAATTTTTGGAGTTACATATGTATGTTCAAAGTCCAGATTACTACAGACTGTTCTGTTTTTGACAGATTCTGTTTTTGTTGCATTGTATGCTTATTTTGATGAATCTATGGATTGTATCGGAGGGGTGGGGGTGTATAAGCCATGGTAAAGTTAGAATACAGTAGGTATAATGCAATAATAAAATATGAATGGGTTTTCAACAGTACTTAAAGTGGTGATTTGCTTTATTATACTAACGGATCTCACGAAGGTTTTGTTAAGTTCTGTGTGAAGTTTTCGACGTTTGAGTGAGATCATGATGGATGAAGGAATAAGAAGTGAAAGTGCCTAAGCTTGGGGATGCCCATGGCACCCCAAGGTAATATTCAAGGATTATCAAGCAACTAAGCTTGGGGATGCCTCGGAAAGCATCCCCTCTTTCTTCTAACGACCATCGGTAATTTTACTTGGAGCTATAGTTTTATTTGTCACAATCATGAGTTTTGCTTGGAGCATCTTGTGTTACACGAGTCTTTGCTTGTTTTTCTTTTTAGTTTGTCGCAATCATCCTTGCTGGACACACCTTTTTGAGAGAGCCATAATAATGCTATGATTTGTTAGAATTGCTCCATGTGCTTCGCTTAAATTTTTTTTTGAGCTATGGAACTGCTCTAGTACTCCACATATCTTTTTGAGCACGGTGGTGGTTTAATTTTTGAAGAAATACTGTCATGCTTCACTTAGATCATTTTGAGAGTTAGAAGAATTTTAAAGAAATATGCTCTCATGCTTCACATATATTATTTTGAGAGATGAAAATTTTGAAGAAATATTTATGCTCTCGTGCTTCACTTAAATTTGTTTGAGAGCTTGTTATTAGCAATGGCAATTTGCTTAAGATATGAAATTGGTACCAAAGTGATAGGTATTCAAGAGGGATACAATAAAAACTTTCATGAAGATGATTGGATATGAAAACTTGATTCCTTTCAAAAGTTTTGCGATATGGAATAGTAATATCTGAGTCATGTTGGTGAGTAATTATGCTTTAGTAAAAATATTGGTGTTAAGGTTTGTGATTCCCTATGCAAGCACATAAGTCAATAGTTATGCAATGAAGTTACATCCTACTTGTGGTGCATTATTCGGTCTTAGTTTTGTTCAATGCTTGTTTATGACCGTTTTTGTTTTTTGCTTGGTTGTTTCTCAATCTATTTGCTAGACTTTCCTCGTACTAAGCGGGAATACTGCTTGTGCATCCAAATCATAAACCAACTTGTGTCAAATGTGTCCACCATACCTACCTATATGCGGTATTCCCATGCTATTCCAAGTAAATTTGTATGTGCCAACTCTAATTTTCAAAATGAATTTCCTTTTTGTGTTCCCGTACCGCTCATGAAGCGGTAGGGGGTGGCCAATATTTTCCATGCTGGGTATGTTATTATCAAGATTAGTGTTTATTCACTTGTCATTGCACGAGAGTGTGGAAGGTAATAGGCATGCCGGGCCTGAAATGATTTTTTTTATATATGTTGTTCATAATAAATTCCTTGGAAAGTGTTGGTATGGAAGGTACCCGTGGATACGACTAGCCATGAATTGTGAAAGAATGGTGAAAAGGAAATAAACTTTATTTCATGTTTGGGAACTGCCTATGATTTACCTAGCATGGAAGATATTGGGAATTCTCGGTCGTTTTCATTGATAGGAAAAGCATGCCTCTCAACACAAATTTTATCTATCAATTTAAGCTATGAGCTCTGGCACATCTACAAATCTCTGCTTCCCTCTACGAAGGGCCTATCTGTTAACTTTTATGCAATTTTATTTTTTGAGTCTCCATCTTCTCTTATAAAGCACCAACTAGGGAACACTACTATCATACTTGTGCATTGGATGTAGCTAATATTTGAGTGTGTTTCATGAATGGATCAATAATTGAGCATAATGGGCTACGGATAGCTTTCTTTAGCGTTGATATTTTTAAAGACATGGTTGCTTGTTAATATGCTTGAGTATTGATGTCATCTTATCAAATTATAGACCATTGCTTTGAATCACCTATAGTACAAATGTCCATGCTACAAAAGAAAAGAATACGTGATGAATATGATAGGCAACATTTCACATAAAAAATTCTGTTTTTATCATTTACCTACTCGAGGAGGAGCAGGAATTAAGCTTGGGGATGCTTGATACTTATCCAATGTATCTATATTTTTTGATTGTTCCATGCTATTAAAGCATCAATCTTGGATGTTTTATATACATTTACTAGTAGCTTTATATCATTTTTTGGGACTAACTTGTTAACCTACTGCCTAGTGTCAGTTACTGTTTTTTGCTTGTTTTTTACTTGTAGAATATCAATACCAAACGAAGTGCAATTACCACAAAACTTTTGGGAGATTTTTTCTGGTGATAAGCGTCCCTGGAAGCTTCTGGAGTACACGAGAGGAGGCCTGTTGGGGCCACTAGACACCAGGGCGCGCCAGGGCCCTCTGGCGCACCCTGATGTATAGTGGGCCCACAGGCACACCCTTGACCTACCTCCGCCTATATAAATACTCTAGAATCCCAAAATCCGTAGGGGAGTCGATGAAATATTTTTACGCTGCCGCAAGTTCCAGAACCACGAGATTCAACCTAGAGGCCTTTTTTGGCACTCTGCCGGAGGGGGCAACAATCACGGAGGGGTTCTTCATCATCCTTGCTACCCCTCCAATGACGCGTGAGTAGTTTACCATAGAACTACGAGTTCGTAGTTAGTAGCTAGATGGCTTCTTCTATCTTTTTGATCTTCAATACAATGCTCTCCTTGATGTTCTTGGAGATCTATTTGATGTAACTCTTTTTTTGCGGTGTGTTTGTTGGGATCCAATAAATTGTGAGTTTATGATTAGATCTATCCATGAATATTATTTGAGTTTTCTCTGAACTTTTATGCATGATTGTTATAGCCTCGTATTTATTCTTCAAATTATTGGTTTGGTTTGGCCAACTAGATTGATTTTTCTTGCCATGGGAAGAGGTGCTTTGTGATGGGTTCGATCTTGCGGTGCTCAATCACAGTGACAGAAAGAGACACGCATGTATTGTTTCTATTAAGGGTAACAGATCTGGTTTATTCATACGTGAGTTTATCTTGTCTACATCATACCATCTTTCCTAATGCATTACTTAATTTTTCCATGAACTTAATGCACTAGATGCATGCTGGATAGCGGTCGAGGTGTGGAGTAATAGTAGTAGATGCAGAATCATTTCCGTCTACTAATCTTGGACGTGATGCCTATATACATGATCATTGCCTTGGATATCGTCATATTATTTTCTTTTCTGTCAATTGCCCAACAGTAATTTGTTTACCCACCGTATGCTATTTTCTCGAGAGAAGCCTCTAGTGAAAACTATGGCCCCCGGTCTATCTTTTATCATATAAAAATCCTAAAAATAACTTGCTGCAATTTTTTTTATTCTGTGTTTTAGTTAGATGTATTTCTCAAATCTCATACAATTTAATCTACCTGAACACCATTGAGGGATTGACAACCCCTTTACGCGTTGGGTTGCAAGTATTTTTTGTTTGTGTGTAGTGGCTGATGCAAGGGGGAACGAGAGGCCTTGCCCCCCTAACAATCAGAGATACTTGAAAGATGTACAGTCAATTAGTGATACAATCACACGTAGCTAGTACTTGGCCCCCCTATCTCCCACTTCTGTACGTATACTTACAAAAATGAGAAAAATCCCATAGTAACAAAGCCCACTAGCAACCATATTGGCAGCGTAGACTCCGATCTAATCTCCTCAGATGCGTCTTTTGCCCGTGATTGGCGGGTAGTTGGTGGGATTAGACGCTGCTGCGGTCACCGTGTGCCTTTGCCGTCGTGTGCCTCTGATCTCAAATTATGAACATGCAACCTGCTTCACCGTTTTTGCCGACGAATTAGCAGGTTAATACATCACACTACTAATCTCTCTCAATTCTCATCTCCTATCAGTGTTGAAACTATACATTAGATTTTAATTATTTTGCTTTGTGATTTGAGATGCTAGCAAGAATTCATATTTTGTACGTGTTCCAAAAATTACCATGATCTAAACTATCTTGTACCAGTTCCTATTTGTGATGCCAAATTTTCCTATGTCGATCGCATATAGTATAGGTAACTATGAAATTAAAATTCCTAAATTTTGAAGAGAAAAGCCCTTCCAAACACCATTAAAATTAATTTGATTTCTAAGTCGGTTCCTTCTAAAATTGAAATTCCTCAACTATGAAGAGAAAAAACCCGCTGCCCAACACCTTTAAGATCAATTATCTTCTAAGTTGGTTGCTTCGAATTCTCAGCATACTAAAATTGTTAAGGAGGCTGATGTGCAAGTTCATAACCTTGTTCTCTGAAATTTTCTTTTCACTGTAATTTTTTTCTACTTCGCTTGCCCCCCCATACCCAAATCCTGGCTCTGCCCCTGCTTGTGTGCAAGTGTTGGTTACATAGTGTTGCTTTGTTCTCCTACTAGATTGATAACCTTGGTTTCATAACTGAGGGAAATACTTACCTTTGTTATGCTGCATCATCCCATCCTCTTCGGGGAAATACCAACGCAGACTACAAGTAGCATGCTGGAGGTCGTCCAGAGACATAGGTGCAAATGAAAAAGTTGTTACAGAGCGTTTTGTTCCTGAACATTTCGCAAGAACCTTGTACAATCAACTCCAACGATTGTGCCAAGATAACTCTAGTGTTGATGAGTACTATAAAGATATGGAGATTTTGATGATTAGGACTGCGGTGAATGAGCCTATGAGGCCACAATGTCAACATTCATTCATGGGCTGAATGAAGATGTGCAATAAAGAATAGTGATGGTTACATGTCAAGATTTGCAAGAACTTGTGCATGAAGCTATTCGTGTGGAGCAGAAGCTGAAGTGTTGACAAAATCACAACCAAACTTACACATCAAGCACTTGGAGACGTCCAGTTCAGTGAGAAGTAGGTGGGAGCATTGTTGTGGATTTCCCTCAGAAAACCAAATGACTGCAAAGGAAGCAAATGCATCAAAGGTTGTTCAAACACTCCACTCACATTAGTAATATTCAGTGCCACACATGCATGGGTAGAGGTCACTTCAAAAAGGATTATCCTAATTTGAAGAGGGTTCTTCCCACAAATGATGGATATGTCAACGATGAATCAAGCAAAAAATCGGAATGTGAGAGGAAAGATGCAAAATATTGTACCTTTGGGAGCGGAGCACCTCTGAGTTCAGATGGAGGAGATGGTCTTAATATCATGGTTCACAAAGTGGCTCATGATGATGCTCCTACTATTGAGCAAGCCAACAATAAAATGTGTTCCAATCCATTTGCAAGATCAAGGGAAAAAACTGCAAGGTAGTCATCGATGGAGGTAGTTACAATACCATCATCGGTAATGATCTTGTGCATGCTCTTGGGATATCAACATGGAGGTAGCCCCAGCCACATTATGTTAAGTGGTTGATAGGTGTTGGTAATCTAAACATTACACGTCGTGCTAGGGTGCAATTTTAAGTGGGAAGTTATGTGGAGAAGGTGGTACGTGATGCGGTGCCAATGTAAGCTTGCCATCTTCTTTTGGGAAGGCTATGTTAGTTTGATCACAATGCTACTCACCATGAGAGGTCTAACAAGTATTCATTCATGCATCAAGGAGTGAACCATGTCTTGGAACCTATGATGGATCAAGCACTCAAGGTTGAGCAATTCCCACGTATGAAGAAGCCCAACAATAATACCTCAAAATCGAGGACGGTCTTGTTTGAAGGAATGGAGGACGATGTGGACCAAATCATGACCAAGGCATCAAAGAGTGAGGTTCATGCTAGCAGAAATGTTAAACCAATAGAGTAGCCAAATGAAGACATGGCAAAACCATTATCTTAGTTGGGAAGCTTCAGGTGCCTATTTTGGGAGAAATGACACATCAGAATTCCAGCTGCAACTTCCCACTTAAACCTAGTAAATTCTAGAATGCCCTAGCACGTTTTAGTAGCCGCATAAGATGGTGTCTGAAGTTAGCTTTCATTCAAAAAATTGTGCATCATTTGAGGTCTTGAGTCAAAATTTGTGCAAGTTCCTATGCAAGCTGTCCAAGAATTAATTACAACGTGAGACTCAAAAAGTTTGCTCCTGCTACATCTTGGAGCCCAGGAAGTTACCCTTAATTTTGTGTTGTTTTCACACCCAACTAGTAGGTACTTCTAGTATAAGTACCCCCAACTGTTCCATGTGAAGGGAGGGGGTGGGATTTCTGAGTTTATATTTGTAGACAGTCGGTGAGGCTGTACTGTGTTGTAAGCACTAGTGTCGTTGAGTGTTAGCTCGTGTGTGTGGATTGAACGGCCTTCCTCAATTCATATTGGATCCTTGTGGTTCCCTCTTGTGATTCTACATAGGTTCATAAGTTTCATGTTTTGGGTTGTGTCCTTGTAAACGAAGCTAGTTATCCGCTCCAATTTATTTGAGAGTGTTTCCTCTTGTTCCTTGCCACTTTAGAGAGACAGTCGTTGCTTCTTGTGAGTTCTTTGGCACCGTGAAAGATCATTTCTAGCGGCGTCTCGCATCACAATGTTTCTGACATGTGGACCCATAATATGCCGACGTGGCACTTACAGCTGGGCCCGGTCGAGGTTTTATCACTGATGGTGCCCGTTAGTAATAATCAAATTTGACCGGTAAAAGATCCTAACATGTGGGCCCATGACATGCTGATGTGGTTGCTTACATGTGGGTCTAGAAGCTGGTGACATCACTCATTTCCGTGACAGTTTATTCATTGTTGCAACTACCAACCAAATTTAAATTTTAAAATTTGTAAAATTTCAAATATGAGAATGAAATGACTTCCATTAACACCGAAAACAGACATTCTTAACACAATTCTTATAATGATCAGCCAACTAAGGAAGTATCACACTTGATATAAAAGGAAATAGACAAAGTGTCACACATTACAAAATATAATAAGGGGCGACCAAAAGTTTCCGGACGAAGAAGAACACCATCAGGGTTGCGACATGCTGTTGTGAGAGCCTCCCAAACTGGGCTATGACATGCTATTGTTAGAGCACCCCAAAGTAGGCTGCGACATGCTTTTATCAGAGCCGCTCTGCATCCTTAAGAGAAAGCCTAAAACTCCTTCCAGTTGCACTACAAAAAAAGACACATCTGTGACATTATGGCCCGAACGAAACTTTTTCTGTGAAGGATATGAAACTTCCATGACAATAATTGTGACACAAACACATATCAACATAGGTGGTGGGTTCCTACTTCTATGACAAAACATTATGACAGAAAATGGGCTTTTCGTCCTGGCGGGCCAGAGACGCACCTGAATGATATTCTTTGAGCCGTCCATGACATAAAAAATCATGGTACAAGTGAGGGTGAGGAATATTTCGGGGAGTTCCCGGTTACGGTGGGCGGTCGGCGCCGAGCGATGCAGTGTGGTTTACGTGTTTCTCTCATACACGCGTGTATGTGAGGTGTTCTCTAATTGAACTCAAGCGAGGGTTTGCTTACTGAGCTCTGCTACTTCTTGAGCTTCCGTTGATTTTTTTCCTTGAAGAGGAAAGGGTGATGCAGCAAAGTAGATATAAGTATTTCCCTCAGTTAAGAACCAAGGCATCAATCCAATAGGAGGCACAAGCAAGTCCCCAATATATGCACCCGCACAAATTAACAAACACTTGCACACAACGCGAAAAAGGGGTTGTCAATCCCTTCATGGTCACTTGCAAGAGTGAGATCTAATAGAGATAGATATAAAAGATAAGTAAAAGGAAAAATAAAGTAAATATAAATAAATTGCAGCAAGGTATTTTTTGGTTTTATAGATCTGAAAATATATGATGGAAAATATACCCGGGGCCATAGGTTTCACTAGAAGCTTCTCTCTCTCGAAGAAGAAAGCATATGGTGGGTAAAAAATTTACTGTTGAGCAATTGATTGAAAAGCGCATAATTATGACGATATCCAAGAAAATGATCATGAATATATGCATCACATCTGTGACAAGTAGACCGACTCCTACTTGCATCTACTACTATTACTCCACACATCAACCGACTCCTGCTTGCATCTAGAGTATTAAGTTCATAAGAACAGAGTAATGCCTTAAGCAAGAGGACATTATGTAGAGGGATAGATCCAATCAATGTAAAAAGCCCATATTTTTATCCTTAATGGAAACAATACAAATACGTGCCTCGCTACCCCTACTGTCACTGGGTGAGGACACCGCAAGATTGAACCCATCACAAAGCACCTCTCCCATTGCAAAAAAAACCCAATCAAGTTGGCCAAACCAAATCGATAGATCGGAGAGAAATACAAAGCTATATTAATCAGGCATAAAGAGTTCATAAAAGACTCAAATATATTCATAGACAATCTGATCATAAATCCACAATTCAACAGATCTCAACAAACGCACCACAAAATAAGATTACATCGAATAGATCTCCAAGAACATCAAGGAGAACATTGTATTGAAGATTAGAGAGAGAGAGAGAGAGAGAGAGAGAGAGAGAGAATAAGCCATCTAGCTAATAGCTATGGACTCGTAGGTCTGTGGTAAACTACTCACACATCATTGGAAGGACAACAACGTTGGTGTAGAGGCCCTCCGTGATCGAATCCCCCTCCGACGGAGTGCTGGAAAAGTCCAAAGATGGGATCTCACGAGAATAGAAGCTAACGGCGGTGGAAAAGTATTTTTGGTGTGCCATCTGGTATAGGGGGGATATTTGGGAATTTATAATGCTGGAGTTAGGGTTAGGAGAGCCATGGGGGGCCCACAAGCCCCCTCGCCGCCCCCTGGGGCGCGCCCCTAGGGCTTGTGGCCCCCTCGTGGGTCTTTTGTCCTACTCCCCAAGTCTCGTAGCTGTCTTGTTGTCCAATAAAAATCGTCGTAAAGTTTTATTCTGTTTGGACTCCGTTTGTTATTGATTTTCTGATTTTCTGTAGAAGTCAAAAGCAAGGGAAAAATAGCAACTGGCACTGGGCACTAGGTTAATAGGTTAGTCCCAAAAAATGATATAAAATAGCGTATAAATGCATATAAACATCCAGGATAGATAATATAATAGCATGGAACAATAAAAATTATAGATACGTTGGAGACGTATCAAGCATCCCCAAGCTTAATTCCTGCTCGTCCTCGAGTAGGTAAATGATAAAAACAAATTTTTTGATGTGGAATGCTACCTAACATATTTATTAATGTATTTTTCTTTATTGCGACATGAATGTTCATATCCATAAGATTCAAAACAAAAGTTTAATATTGACATAAAAACAATAATACGTCAAGCATACTAAGAAAGCAATCATGTCTTCTCAAAATATCATGGCTAAAGAAAGTTGTTCCTACAAAATCATATAACTTGTCATGCTCTATCTTCATGAGAAAAAGTATTTATCATGCACAACCCTGATGAAAAGCCAAGCAATAGTTTCATACTTTTAATGCTCTCAAGCTTTTTCAACTTTCACGCAATACATGAGCGTGAGCCATGGTTATAGTACTATGGGCGTAACAGAATATGGTGGAGGTTGTGGGGAGAAGACAAAAAGGAGAAAGTCTCACATCAACTATGCAAATTAATAGGCTATGGAGATTCACATCAATTGATATCAATGCTAGTGAGTAGGGATTGTCATGCAACGGAAGCACTAGAGCTATAAGTGTATGCAAGCTAAAAAAGAGAACTAAGTGGGTGTGCATCCAACTTGCTTGCTCATGAAGACCTAGGGAATTTGTGGAAGCCCATCATTGGAATATAGCCAAGTTATATAATGAAAAATTCCCACTAGTATATGAAAGTGATAAAATAGGAGGCTCTCTATCATGAAGAACATGGTGCTACTTTGAAGTACAAGTGTGGAAAAATGATAGTAACATTGTCCCTTCTCTACTTTTCTCCCACTAATTTTTGTTTTTGTTTTCCCCCTTTTTTCTTTAGGGATCTTTGGCCTCTTTTTTACCTTTTTTTTCGTCCGGAGCCTCATCTCGACTTGTGGGGGAATCATAGCCTCCATCATTCTTTCCTCACATGGGACAATGCTCTAATAATGATGATCATCACACTTTTATTTACTTACAACTCAAAAATTACAACTTGATACTAGAACAAAGATATGACTCTACATG
Source organism: Triticum dicoccoides (assembly GCF_002162155.2). Taxonomy (NCBI): domain Eukaryota; kingdom Viridiplantae; phylum Streptophyta; class Magnoliopsida; order Poales; family Poaceae; genus Triticum; species Triticum dicoccoides. The sequence goes on along the minus strand of NC_041393.1, from coordinate 219,538,548 downwards.
AATGACTCCGGCAGTGTACCGGGATGTGCAATGATCTAGCGTGACATGTATAAAAAATATGAACGGTAGCCAAGACACAAATACCTATGTCAACTATATGATCATGCAAAGCAATATGACAATGATGGTATGTGTCATAATAAACGGAACGATGGAGGTTGCATGGCAATATATCTCGGAATGGCCATGGAAATGCCATAATAGGTAGGTATGGTGGTTATTTTGAGGAAGGGTATATGGTGGGTTTAATGCACCGGCGAAAGTTGCATGGTACTAGAGAGGCTAGCAATGGTGGAAGGGTGAGAGCGTATAATCCATGGACTCAACATTAGTCATAAAGAACTTGCATACTTGTTGGAAAAATTTATTAGCCATCAAAGCAAAGCACTAATACACATGCTCCTAGGGGGATAGATTGGTAGCAAAAGACCATCGCTCATCCCCGACCGTCACTCATAAGGAAGACAATAAAAAATAAATCATGCTCCAACTTCATCACATAACGATAGACCATATGTGCATGCTTCAGGAATCACAAACCTTAACACAAGTATTTCTACTAATACACAATTACTCACTAGCATGATTCTAATATCACCATCTTTATATCTCAAAACAAGTGCAAGGAATCAAACTTCTCATATATTCAATGCTCTTTATGAAAGTTTTTATTATACCCATCTTGGATACCCATCATATTAGGACCAAATTCATAACCTAAGGAAATTGCCATACTATTTTCAAGACTCCCAAAATAATATAAGTGAAGCATGCGAGTTTATCAATTTCTACAAAATAAAACCACCGCCGTGCTCTAAAAAGTTATAAGTGAAGCACTAGAGCAACTACCTAGCTCAAAAGATATAAGTGAAGCACATAGAGTATTCGAATAAATTCACGATTAATGTGTGTCCCTCTCAAAAGGTGTGTACAGAAAGGATGACTGTGGAGAACTAAAAAGCAAAGACTCATATAATACAAGACGCTCCAAGCAAAACACATATCATGTGATGAATAAAAATGTAGCTTCAAGTAAATTTACTGATGGATTGAAGACAAAAGAGGGGATGCCATCCGGGGCATCCCCAAGCCTAGATGCTTGGTTATCCTTGAATATTACCTTGGAGTGCCTTGGGAATCCCCAAGCTTAGGCTCTTGCACTCCTTATTCCATGGTCCATCAAAACTTTACCCCAAACTTGAAAACTTCACAACACAAAACTCAACAGAAAACTCGTAAGATCCGTTACTATAATAAAAGCAAGTCACCACTTAGGTACAGTTGAAGACTCATTCCAATTTTAGATTGGTGTTATATCTACTGTATTCTAACATCTCCATCATTCATACAGCCAATACTTCCCATAGATTCATCAAAATAAGCAAACAACACAATGAAAACAGAATCTGTCAAAAACAGAACAGTCTGTAGTAATCTGGAAACTGTCCATACTTCTGTAAATCCCAAAATTCTGAAAAATTAGGAAAACTTAGGAAATTTGTATATCAATCTTGTGTGAAACAATTCAGAATTTTATCATGCTTCTGTGAATTTTTAAAATTCCAGCAATGAGTGCAAAAGTTTCTGTTTTTCAGCAAAATCAAATCAACTATCACCATAGATCATCCCAAAGGCATTACTTGGATAAAAAACTAACTAAAACACTAAAACACAATTACTACATAAATAATAATGTGTATTCTCATAAAAACAGAAAATGAAAATATTGGGTTGTCTCCAAACAAGCGTTTTTCTTTAAAGCCTTTTAGCTAGGCGTTGATAATTTTAATGATGCTCACATGAAAGATAAAAAATTGAAGCACAAAGAGAGCATCATATAGCATGTGAAAAACAAGTTTAAGTCTAACATACTTCCTATGCATAGGAATTTTATAGGGAAAAGATTTATCAAGACAAACAAAAACTAGCATATGCAAGGAAGAAGAAAGAAACAATAGCAATATCAACATGACGAGAGGTAATTTAGTAACACGAAAATTTCTACAACCATATTTTACTCTCTCGTAATAATTACATGTAGGATCATAATAAAACTCAACTATATAACTATCACATAAAATATTCTCTTCATGATCTACATGCATGCAAAGTTGACACTCTTCCAAAATAGTGGGATTAACATCAACTAAAGTCATCACCTCTTCAAACCCACTTTTATTATTGTCGCAAACATATTCATCATGAGGCTTTAAAGATCATAAGAAGCATTATCACCCCAATCATGATCGTTACAATAGGTAGTGGACATAGCAATATTAGCATCCCCAAGCTTGGGGTTTTGCATATTATTAGCACAATTGACATTAATAGAATTTATAATAACACCATTGAAATCATGCTTTTCATTCAAGGAGCTATCACGAATCACTTCATAAATTTCTTCTTTTAGCACTTCATCACAATTTTTAGATTCATGAATTTCAAGCAAAACTTCATAAAGATAATCTGGTGCACTCAACTCACTAGTAGTTGGTTCATCATAATTGGATCTTTTAAAAAGATTCGCAAGTGGATGAGGGTCCATAAACTTTTTGCTTTCTGATTTGGAATAAATATGCAATTATAGCAAGCAAAGAAGCAAACAAACCAAGTAAGACATAAAGGCAAACGAGAAGGCAAATGGAAAAGGCCAATATTTTTTGTATTTTTTGAAAACGTTTTAGAAGTGGGGGAGAGAAAAACGAGAGGCAAATGGAAAATAATGTAAGTGCAAGAGATGAGAGTTTATGATAGGTACTTGGTAGGCTTGATGTAGAACCTCCCCGACAACGGCACAAGAAATTCTTCCTGCTACTTCTTAAGCCTGCGTTGATTTTTCCCTCGAAGAGGAAAGGGTGATGCAGCAAAGTAGAGATAAGTGTTTCCCATAGTTAAGAACCAAGGAATCAATCTAGTAGGAGGTACAAGAAAGTCCCCAATATATGCACCTGCACAAACTAACAATCACTAGCACACAACGCGAAAAAGGGCTTGTCAATCCCTTCACGGTCACTTGCAAGAGTGAGATCTAATAGATATGGATACAAAAGATAAGTAAAAGGCGAAATAAATTAAATATAAATAAATTTAGCAAGGTATTTTTGGGTTTTTGGTTTTATAGATCTGAGAATATATGATGGAAAATAGACCCGGTGCCATAGGTTTCACTAGAGGCTTCTCTCTCGAAGAAAGCATACAGTGGGTAAAAAATTACTGTTTAACAATTGACAGAAAAGCGCATAATTAGGATGATATCCAAGGCAATGATCATGAATATAGGCATCACATCCGTGACAAGTATACTGACTTACATCCGTGGCAATGATCATGAATACCCAGGGCTTGTGGCCCCCTCATGGGTGTTTTGGCCTCCTCCCCAAGTCTCGTGGGTGTCTTGTTGTCCAAGAAAAATTATTGTAAAGCTTTATTCCATTCGGACTCCGTTTGGTATTAATTTTTTGTAAAAGTCAAAAACAAGGAAAAAACAGCAACTGTCACTGGGCACTAGGTTAATAGGTTAGTCCCAAAAAATGATATAAAATAGCATATAGATGCATATAAAACATCCAAGATAGATAATATAATAGCATGGAACAATAAAAAATTATAGATACGTTGGAGACGTATCAAGCCCGAGTGATCGCACTAGCTACATATTGAACAAGAGCGATCGATCCCACTATGTACTGAAGCTGATCGATTGATCCCTTCACTGCTAACTAAACTCGAGTGATTCCTTTATTGCTAACTAAACCAGAATAGTTCCTTCGCTGATGTGATACGTCCATTTTGCATCATGTTTTCCTACTATTATTTATATTTTTTTATATTTTATTATACTTTGTGGAGTAATTCTAATGCCTTTTCTCTCATAACATGCAAGGTTTACACAAAGAGGGAGAATACCGGTAGTTGGAATTCTGGACCTGAAAGTGTTATGTCAGAGATACATATTCTGTACATCTTCCAATGAACTAACATTTTACAGAGAATTATTTTGGAATATATAATAAATGTTGGAGGGAAGAACTACCAGAGGGGCCAGCAAGGTGTCCACAAGACACCAGGGCGTGCCAGACCCTCCTAGCACACCCGGGTGGGTGGTGGGCACCCTGGCCCACCACCGGTGCCCACCTTCTGGTATATAAGGTATTTTGACCTATAAAAAATAAGGAGAGGACTTTCGGGATGGAGCGCCGCCATCTTGAGGCGGAACTTGGGCAGGAGCACTTTTGCCCTCCGGCGGAGCGATTCTGCCGAGGGAACTTCCCTCCCGGAGGGGGAAATGGAAGCCATCGTCATCACCAACAACCCTCTCATCTTTGGGAGGCCAATCTTCATCAACATCTTCAACAATACCATATCATCTCAAAACCCTAGTTCATCTCTTGTCTTCAATCTTTGTACTGAAACTCAGGTTGGTACATGTGGGTGACTAGTAGTGTTGATTACATCTTGTAGTCGATGCTAGATGGTTTATGTGGCGGAAGATTATATGTTCAGATCCATTATGCTATTTAATATCCCTCTTATCTTGAGCATGAATTTTATTTGTGAGTAGTTGCCTTTGTTCTTGAGGCCACGGGCCAGAGAAGTCATGTTGCAAGTAATCATGTGAATTTGATATGTGTTTGATATTTTGATGATATGTATGTTGTGATTCCCTTAGTGGTGTTATGTGAATGTCGACTACATGACACTTCTCCATCTTTGGGCCCAAGGGAATGCATTGTGGAGTAGTTATTAGATGATGGGTTGCCAGAGTGACAAAAGCTTAGACCCTAGTTTATGCGCTATTCATAAGGGACTGGTTTGGATCCATATGTTTAATGCTATGGCTAGATTGTTATATTAATTCTTGTTTCGTAGTTGTGGATGCTGAAGGAAATATGCCCTAGAGGCAATAATAAAGTTATTATTTATTTCCTTATAATCATGATAAATGTTTATTATTCATGCTAGAATTGTATTTACCGGAAACATAATACATGTGTGAATACATAGACAAACAGAGTGTCACTAGTATGCCTCTACTTGGCTAGCTCGTTAATCAAAGATGGTTATGTTTCCTAACCATGAACAATGAGTTGTTATTAGATTAACGAGGTCACATCATTAGTAGAATGATCTGATTGACATGACCCATTCCATTAGCTTAGCACCCGATCGTTTAGTATGTTGCTATTGCTTTCTTCATGACTTATACATGTTCCTATGACTATGAGATTATGCAACTCCCGTTTACCGGAGGAACACTTTGGGTACTACCAAACGTCACAACGTAACTGGGTGATTATAAAGGAGTACTACAGGTGTCTCCAATGGTCGATGTTGGGTTGGCGTATTTCGAGATTAGGATTTGTCACTCCGATTGTCGGAGAGGTATCTCTGGGCCCTCTCGGTAATACACATCACATAAGCCTTGCAAGCATTACAACTAATATGTTAGTTGTGAGATGATGTATTACGAAACGAGTAAAGAGACTTGCCGGTAATGAGATTGAACTAGGTATTGGATACCGACGATCGAATCTCGGGCAAGTAACATACCGATGACAAAGGGAACAACGTATGTTGTTATGCGGTCTGACCGATAAAGATCTTCGTAGAATATGTAGGACCAATATGGGCATCCAGGTCCCGCTATTGGTTATTGACCGGAGACGTGTCTCGGTCATGTCTACATTGTTCTCGAACCCGTAGGGTCCGCACGCTTAAGGTTACGATGACAGTTATATTATGAGTTTATGCATTTTGATGTACCGAAGGTTGTTCGGAGTCCCGGATGTGATCACGGACATGACGAGGAGTCTCGAAATAGTCGAGACGTAAAGATTGATATATTGGAAGCCTATATTTGGATATCGGAAGTGTTCCGGGTGAAATCGGGATTTTACCGGAATACCGAGAGGGTTACCGGAACCCCCCGGGAGCTTTTTGGGCCATAGTGGGCCTTAGTGGAAAAGAGAAGGGGCTGCCCTAGATGGGCTGCGCGCCACCCCCTTCCCCTAGTCCTATTAGGACTAGGAGAGGTGGCCGGCCCCCTCCTCCTCTTTTCCCCTCCGAGGAATCCTAGTTGGACTAGGATTGGAGGGGGAATCCTACTCCCAGAGGGAGTAGGACTCTCCTGCGCCTCCCCCCCTTGGCCGGCCAGCCTCCCCTCCTCTCCTCCTTTATATACGGAGGCAGGGACACCTCTAAACACACAAGTTGACACAAGTTGATCCACGTGATCGATTCCTTAGCCGTGTGCGGTGCCCCCTGCCACCATATTCCTCGATAATACTGTAGCGGAGTTTAGGCGAAGCCCTGCTGCTGTAGTTCATCAAGATCATCACCACGCCATCGTGCTGACGGAACTCTTCCCCGACACTTTGCTGGATCGGAGTCCGGGGATCGTCATCGAGCTGAACGTGTGCTCGAACTCGGAGGTGTCGTAGTTTCGGTGCTTGATCGGTTGGATCGTGAAGACGTACGACTACTTCCTCTACGTCGTGTCATCGCTTCCGCAGTCGGTCTGCGTAGGGTACGTAGACAATACTCTCCCCCTCGTTGCTATGCATCACATGATCCTGTGTGCACGTAGGAAATTTTTTGAAATTACTACGAAACCCAACAGTGGCATCCGAGCCAGGTTATTTATGTTGATGTTATATGCACGAGTAGAACACAAGTGAGTTGTGGACGATACAAGTCATACTACCTACCAGCATGTCATACCTTGGTTCGGCGGTATTGTTGGACGAGACGACCCAGACCAACCTTACGCGTACGCTTACGCGAGACCGGTTCCCTCGACGTGCTTTGCACAGAGATGGCTTGCAGGCGACTGCCTCTCCAACTTTAGTTGAACCAAGTATGGCTACGCCCGGTCCTTGCGAAGGTTAAAACGGAGTCTATTTGACAAACTATCGTTGTGGTTTTGATGCGTAGGTGAGATTGGTTCTTACTTAAGCCCGTAGCAGCCACGTAAAACATGCAACAACAAAGTAGAGGACGTCTAACTTGTTTTTGCAGGGCATGTTGTGATGTGATATGGTCAAGGCATGATGCTGAATTTTATTGTATGAGATGATCATGTTTTGTAACCAAGTTATCGGCAACTGGCAGGAGCCATATGGTTGTCGCTTTATTGTATGCAATGCAATCGCGATGTAATGCTTTACTTTATTACTAAACGGTAGTGATAGTCGTGGAAGCATAAGATTGGCGAGACGACAACGATGCTACGATGGAGATCAAGGTGTCGCGCCGGTGACGATGGTGATCATGACGGTGGTTCGGAGATGGAGATCACAAGCACAAGATGATGATGGCCATATCATATCACTTATATTGATTGCATGTGATGTTTATCTTTTTATGCATCTTATCTTGCTTTGATTGACGGTAGCATTATAAGGATCTCTCACTAAATTATCAAGAAGTGTTCTCCCTGAGTATGCACCGTTGCGAAAGTTCTTCGTGCTGAGACACCACGTGATGATCGGGTGTGATAGGCTCTACGTTCAAATACAACGGGTGCAAAACAGTTGCGCACGCAGAATACTCAGGTTAAACTTGACGAGCCTAGCATATGCAGATATGGCCTTGGAACACGGAGACCGAAAGGTCGAGCGTGAATCATATAGTAGATATGATCAACATAACGATGTTCACCATTGAAAACTACTCCATCTCACGTGATGATCGGTTATGGTTTAGTTGATTTGGATCACGTAATCACTTAGAGGATTAGAGGGATGTCTATCTAAGTGGGAGTTCTTAAGTAATATGATTAATTGAACTTAAATTTATCATGAACTTAGTACCTGATAGTATCTTGCTTGTTTATGTTGATTGTAGATAGATGGCTCGTGCTGTTGTTCCGTTGAATTTTAATGCGTTCCTTGAGAAAGCAAAGTTGAAAGATGATGGTAGCAATTACACGGATTGGGTCCGTAACTTGAGGATTATCCTCATTGCTGCACAAAAGAATTACGTCCTGGAAGCACCGCTGGGTGCCAGGCCTGCTGCTGGAGCAACGCCAGATGTTATGAACGTCTGGCAGAGCAAAGCTGATGACTACTCGATAGTTCAGTGTGCCATGCTTTACGGCTTAGAATCAGGACTTCAACGACGTTTTGAACGTCATGGAGCATATGAGATGTTCCAGGAGTTGAAGTTAATATTTCAAGCAAATGCCCGAATTGAGAGATATGAAGTCTCCAATAAGTTCTATAGCTGCAAGATGGAGGAGAACAGTCCTGTCAGTGAGCATATACTCAAAATGTCTGGGTATAATAATCACTTGATTCAATTGGGAGTTAATCTTCCGGATGATTGCGTCATTGACAGAATTCTCCAATCACTACCACCAAGCTACAAGAGCTTCGTGATGAACTATAATATGCAAGGGATGAACAAGACTATTCCCGAGCTCTTCGCAATGCTGAAAGCTGCGGAGGTAGAAATCAAGAAGGAGCATCAAGTGTTGATGGTTAACAAGACCACTAGTTTCAAGAAAAAGGGCAAAGGGAAGAAAAAGGGGAACTTCAAGAAGAACGGCAAGCAAGTTGCTGCTCAAGAGAAGAAACCCAAGTCTGGACCTAAGCCTGAAACTGAGTGCTTCTACTGCAAGCAGACTGGTCACTGGAAGCGGAACTGCCCCAAGTATTTGGCGGATAAGAAGGATGGCAAGGTGAACAAAGGTATATGTGATATACATGTTATTGATGTGTACCTTACTAATGCTCGCAGTAGCACCTGGGTATTCGATACTGGTTCTGTTGCTAATATTTGCAACTCGAAACAGGGGCTACGGATTAAGCGAAGATTGGCTAAGGACGAGGTGACGATGCGCGTGGGAAACGGTTCCAAAGTCGATGTGATCGCAATCGGCACGCTACCTCTACATCTACCTTCGGGATTAATATTAGACCTAAGTAATTGTTATTTGGTGCCAGCGTTGAGCATGAACATTATATCTGGATCTTGTTTAATGCGAGACGGTTATTCATTTAAATCAGAGAATAATGGTTGTTCTATTTATATGAGTAATATCTTTTATGGTCATGCACCCTTGAAGAGTGGTCTATTCTTATTAAATCTCGATAGTAGTAATACACATATTCATAATGTTGAAACCAAAAGATGCAGAGTTGATAATGAAAGTGCAACTTATTTGTGGCACTGTCGTTTAGGTCATATCGGTATGAAGCGCATGAAGAAACTCCATACTGATGGACTTTTGGAACCACTTGATTATGAATCACTTGGTACTTGCGAACCGTGCCTCATGGGCAAGATGACTAAAACACCGTTCTCCGGTACTATGGAGAGAGCAACAGATTTGTTGGAAATCATACATACCGATGTATGTGGTCCGATGAATATTGAGGCTCGAGGCGGATATCGTTATTTTCTCACCTTCACAGATGATTTGAGCAGATATGGATATATCTACTTAATGAAGCATAAGTCTGAAACATTTGAAAAGTTCAAAGAATTTCAGAGTGAAGTTGAAAATCATCGTAACAAGAAAATAAAATTTCTACAATCTGATCGTGGAGGAGAATATTTGAGTTACGAGTTTGGTGTACATTTGAAAAACTGTGGAATAGTTTCGCAACTCACGCCACCCGGAACACCACAGCGTAATGGTGTGTCCGAACGTCGTAATCGTACTTTACTAGATATGGTGCGATCTATGATGTCTCTTACTGATTTACCGCTATCATTTTGGGGATATGCTTTAGAGACGGCCGCATTCACGTTAAATAGGGCACCATCAAAATCCGTTGAGACGACGCCTTATGAACTGTGGTTTGGCAAGAAACCAAAGTTGTCGTTTCTTAAAGTTTGGGGCTGCGATGCTTATGTGAAAAAGCTTCAACCTGATAAGCTCGAACCCAAATCGGAGAAATGTGTCTTCATAGGATACCCAAAGGAAACTGTTGGGTACACCTTCTATCACAGATCCGAAGGCAAAACATTCGTTGCTAAGAATGGATCATTTCTAGAGAAGGAGTTTCTCTCGAAAGAAGTGAATGGAAGGAAAGTAGAAATTGACGAGGTAACAGTACCTGCTCCCTTACTGGGAAGTAGTCCATCACAGAAAACTGTTTCAGTGACACCTACACCAGTTAGTGAGGAAGCCAATGATAATGATCATGAAACTTCAGATCAAGATACTACTGAACCGCGTAGATCAACCAGAGTAAGATCCGCACCAGAGTGGTACGGTAATCCTGTTCTGGAGGTCATGCTACTAGATCATGATGAACCTACGAACTATGAAGAAGCGATGGTGAGCCCAGATTCCGTAAAGTGGCTTGAAGCCATGAAATCTGAGATGGGATCCATGTATGAGAACAAAGTATGGACTTTGGTTGACTTGCCCGATGATCGGCAAGCAATTGAGAATAAATGGATTTTTAAGAAGAAGACTGACGCTGATGGTAATGTTACTGTCTACAAAGCTCGACTTGTCGCAAAAAGGTTTTCGGCAAGTTCAAAGGAATTGACTACGATGAGACCTTCTCACCCGTAGCGATGCTTAAGTCCGTCCGAATCATGTTAGCAATTGACGCATTTTATGATTATGAAATTTGGCAAATGGATGTCAAAACTGCATTCCTGAATGGATTTCTAGAAGAAGAGTTGTATATGATGCAACCAGAAGGTTTTGTCGATCCAAAGGGAGCTAACAAAGTGTGCAAGCTCCAGCGATCCATTTATGGACTGGTGCAAGCCTCTCGGAGTTGGAATAAACGTTTTGATAGTGTGATCAAAGCATTTGGTTTTATACAGACTTTCGGAGAAGCCTGTATTTACAAGAAAGTGAGTGGGAGCTCTGTAGCATTTCTGATATTATATGTGGATGACATATTACTGATTGGAAATGATATAGAATTTCTGGATAGCATAAAGGGATACTTGAATAAAAGTTTTTCAATGAAAGACCTCGGTGAAGCTGCTTACATATTAGGCATTAAGATCTATAGAGATAGATCAAGACGCTTAATTGGACTTTCACAAAGCACATACCTTGACAAAATTTTGAAGAAGTTCAAAATGGATCAAACGAAGAAAGGGTTCTTGCCTGTGTTACAAGGTGTGAAATTGAGTAAGACTCAATGCCCGACCACTGCAGAAGATAAAGAGAATATGAAAGATGTTCCCTATGCATCAGCCATAGGCTCTATCATGTATGCAATGCTGTGTACCAGACCTGATGTGTGCCTTGCTATAAGTTTAGCAGGGAGGTACCAAAGTAATCCAGGAATGGATCACTGGACAGCGGTCAAGAACATCCTGAAATACCTGAAAAGGACTAAGGATATGTTTCTCGTATATGGAAGTGACAAAGAGCTCATCGTAAAAGGTTACGTTGATGCAAGCTTTGACACTGATCCGGACGATTCTAAATCGCAAACCGGATACGTGTTTACATTAAACGGTGGAGCTGTCAGTTAGTGCAGTTCTAAACAAAGCGTCGTAGCGGGATCTACATGTGAAGCGGAATACATAGCTGCTTCGGAAGCAGCAAATGAAGGAGTCTGGATGAAGGAGTTCATATCCGATCTAGGTGTCATACCTAGTGCATCGGGTCCAATGAAAATCTTTTGTGACAATACTGGTGCAATTGCCTTGGCAAAGGAATCCAGATTTCACAAAAGGACCAAACACATCAAGAGACGCTTCAACTCCATCCGGGATCTAGTCCAGGTGGGAGACATAGAGATTTGCAAGATACATACGGATCTGAATGTTGCAGACCCGTTGACTAAGCCTCTTCCACGAGCAAAACATGATCAGCACCAAAGCTTCATGGGTGTTAGATTCATTACAGTGTAATCTAGATTATTGACTCTAGTGCAAGTGGGAGACTGAAGGAAATATGCCCTAGAGGCAATAATAAAGTTATTATTTATTTCCTTATAATCATGATAAATGTTTATTATTCATGCTAGAATTGTATTTACCGGAAACATAATACATGTGTGAATACATAGACAAACAGAGTGTCACTAGTATGCCTCTACTTGGCTAGCTCGTTAATCAAAGATGGTTATGTTTCCTAACCATGAACAATGAGTTGTTATTAGATTAACGAGGTCACATCATTAGTAGAATGATCTGATTGACATGACCCATTCCATTAGCTTAGCACCCGATCGTTTAGTATGTTGCTATTGCTTTCTTCATGACTTATACATGTTCCTATGACTATGAGATTATGCAACTCCCGTTTACCGGAGGAACACTTTGGGTACTACCAAACGTCACAACGTAACTGGGTGATTATAAAGGAGTACTACAGGTGTCTCCAATGGTCGATGTTGGGTTGGCGTATTTCGAGATTAGGATTTGTCACTCCGATTGCCGGAGAGGTATCTCTGGGCCCTCTCGGTAATACACATCACATAAGCCTTGCAAGCATTACAACTAATATGTTAGTTGTGAGATGATGTATTACGGAACGAGTAAAGAGACTTGCCGGTAACGAGATTGAACTAGGTATTGGATACCGACGATCGAATCTCGGGCAAGTAACATACCGATGACAAAGGGAACAACATATGTTGTTATGCGGTCTGACCGATAAAGATCTTCGTAGAATATGTAGGAGCCAATATGGGCATCCAGGTCCCGCTATTGGTTATTGACCAGAGACATGTCTCGGTCATGTCTACATTGTTCTCGAACCCGTAGGGTCCGCACGCTTAAGGTTACGATGACAGTTATATTATGAGTTTATGCATTTTGATGAACCGAAGGTTGTTCGGAGTCCCGGATGTGATCACGGACATGACGAGGAGTCTCGAAATGGTCGAGACATAAAGATTGATATATTGGAAGCCTATGTTTGGACATCGGAAGTGTTCCGGGTGAAATCGGGATTTTACCGGGTTACCGGGAGGTTACCGGAACCCCCCGGGAGCCATATGGGCCATCATGGGCCTTAGTGGAAAGGAGAAAGGGGCAGCCCAAGGGGGCTGCGCGCCTCCCCCCCTTCCCCTAGTCCTATTAGGACTAGGAGAGGTGGCCGGCCACCCCTCTCCCTCTTTCCCCCTTGGGAATCCTAGTTGGAATAGGATTGGAGGGGAGTCCTACTCCCGGTAGGAGTAGGACTCCTCCTGCGCCTCCTCCTCCTGGCCGGTGCACCCTCCCCCCTTGGCTCCTTTATATACTGAGGCAGGGGCACCTCTAAACACACAAGTTGACACAAGTTGATCCACGTGATCGATTCCTTAGCCGTGTGCGGTGCCCCCTGCCACCATATTCCTCGATAATACTGTAGCGGAGTTTAGGCGAAGCCCTGCTGCTGTAGTTCATCAAGATCATCACCACGCCGTCGTGCTGACGGAACTCTTCCCCGACACTTTGCTGGATCGGAGTCCGGGGATCGTCATCGAGCTGAACGTGTGCTCGAACTCGGAGGTGCCGTAGTTTCGGTGCTTGATCGGTTGGATCGTGAAGACGTACGACTACTTCCTCTACGTCGTGTCATCGCTTCCGCAGTCGGTCTGCGTAGGGTACGTAGACAATACTCTCCCCCTCGTTGCTATGCATCACATGATCCTGTGTGCACGTAGGAAATTTTTTGAAATTACTACGAAACCCAACAGATGCTTGCGAGGGGGTTAATCATAAGTGGGAGGCTTGTTCAAGTAAGAACATCACCCAAGCTCCGGTCCACCCACATATCAAATTATCAAAGTAGCGAACGCGAATCAAACCAACATGATGAAAGTGACTAGATGAAATTCCCATGTGCCCTCAAGAACACTTGTTGTAAGAGAACGTTCCAGCCTGTCCTTTGCTACAAATAGGATTTGGCTACCTTGCTGCACTTTATTTACTCTTACCGTTACTTGTCCGTTATAAATTACTTTACTATCAAACTACTTGTTACCGACAATTTCGGTGCTTGCAGAATCTACCTTGCCGAAAACCGCTTGTCATTTCCTTCTGCTCCTCGTTGGGTTCAACACTCTTACTTATCAAAAGGACTACTATTGATCCCCTATACTTGTGGGTCATCAAGACTCTTTTCTGGCGCTGTTGCCGGGGAGTGAAGCGCTCTTGGTAAGTGGAAATCGGTAAGGAAAAATTTATATTATGTGATGAAATTTATTGTCACTTGTTACAATGAAAAACAATCCTTTCAGGGGTTTGTTCAGGGGATCTTCACCTCGACCGGAAATACCAAGAGTTGCCCCTCAACCTACTACACCTATTGAAAATATTATTTATGAAATTCCTTCAGGTATGATAGAGCAACTGCTAGCTAATCCTTATGCAGGAGACAAAAGGAAGCATCCCTATATGCATTTGATACATATGGATGAAATTTGTGGATTGTTTAAGCTTGCAGGTTTACCTGGAGATGAAGTTAATAAGAAGGTTTTCTCTTTATCTTTGGGGAAAATGCATTGACATGGTATAGGCTATGTGATGATGTTGGATCTTGGAACGGGAATTGATTGAAATTGGAATTTCACCCAAAAGTTTATCCTATGCATCTAGTTCATCGTGATCGGAATTATATATATAATTTTTGGCCTTGTGAAGGAGAAAGTATCGATCTAGCTTGGGGGAGGCTTAAGTCAATGTTATATTCATGCCCGAATCATGATCTCTCAAGAGAAATTATCATTCAGAATTTTTATGCTCGCCTTTCTCGTAATGATCAATCCATGCTCAATACTTCTTGTGCTGGTTCTTTTATGAAGAAGACTATTGAATTTAGGTGGGATCTTTTAGTAAGAATTAAATGCAACTATGGATATTGGGTACTCGACGAAGGTAAAGAGTTAGGTATTACACTTGAGTTTGATTGTGTTAAATCTATTATGAATACCGATGCTTTTCACAAGTTTAGCACTAAATATGGACTTGACTTTGAGATAGTAGCCTCTTTTTGTGAATGATTTGCTACTCATGTTGATCTCCCTAAGGAGAAGTGGTTTAAATATCACCCCCCTATTAAATAAGAAATTAAAGAACTGGTCATAGTTAAAGATGAAACTATCATTTACAATGTTGATCCAGTAGTTCCTACTGCTTATATTAAAAAAAAACCTTTCCATGTTAGGATAAAGGAACATGCTAAGGTGTCAACAGTGGTTCGCAAAAGTAATATTAAAGCACCTAGACCCTCTGAACAAATTAAAGTAGAACGTAGTGTTGCTATGGTTAAATATCTCTTGGTCGATAATATTGATGGGCGTGTTATTTATTTCTATGATGAAGTAGCTAGAATTGCCAAACCCGATGAAAAAGATAAACATAGACCTGTCGTTGGAATGTCTGTTGTCTCAGTTAAAATAGGATATCATTGCTATTATGGTTTATGTGATTTGGGTGCTAGTGTGAGTGTTATCCCTTTTACTTTATACCAAGAAATTATGAATGATATAGCACCCGTTGAAATAGAAGACATATATGTTACTATTAAACTTGCTAATAGAGATACCATCACACCACTTGGGATTGTTAGAGATGTTGAAGTCTTGTGTGGGAAAATAAAATACCCTACTGATTTTCTAGCTCTTGGACCCCCACAAGATGACTTTTGTCCCATAATTTTTGGCAGATCTTTCTTGAACACTGTCAATGCTAAGATAGATTGTCAGAAAGAAACTATCAGTGTTAGTTTTGGTGATGTGTCTCATGAGTTTAATTTCTCTAAGTTTCATAGACAACCTCATGATAAATAATCACCTAGTAAAGATGAAATAATTGGTCTTGCTTCTATTGTCGTACCTCCTACTGACCTGGAACAATATCTGCTAGATCATGAGAATGATGTGCACTTTGGTGAAAGAAATGAAATACATAAAATATTCTTTGAACATCCTTAAACACAATTTGCCTATAGAAACTCTAGGAGGTCCTCCTCCACCTAAAGGTGATCCTGTGTTTGAATTAAAGCAATTGCCTGACACTCTGAAGTATGCTTATCTTGATGAGAAAAAGATATATCATGATGTTATTAGTGCTAACCTTTCAGAACACGAAGAAGAGAGACTATTAAAAATTCTGAGGAGGCACTGTGCTGCTATTGGATATACTCTTGATGATCTTAAGGGCATTAGTCCCACTCTCTGTCAGCAAAAGATTAATATGGGACCCGATGCTAAACCCGTTGTTGATCACCAATGACAATTGAATCCTAAGATGAAAGAAGTGGTAAGAACTGAAATACTAAAGCTTCTGGAAAGGAGGTATTACTATTGTTTCTAATGATAAAAATGAACTTATCCCACAAAGAATTGTTACTAGCTATAGAATGGTAATTGATTTTAGGAAATTAAATAAATCCACTAGAAAAGATCATTATCCTCTACCTTTTATTGATCAAATGTTAGAAAGACTATCTAAGCACACACACTAATGCTTTCTTGATGGATATTTTGTTCTCTCAAATACCTATTTCACAACTTGATCAAGAGAAAACCACTTTCGCTCGCCCTTTTGGAACTTATGCTTATAGAAATATGCCCTTTGGTTATGTAATGCACCTGCTACTTTTCAAAGATGTATGACTGCTATATTCTCTGATTTTTTTAAAAGGTTGTTGAGGTTTTCTTGGATGATTTTCCAGTTTTCGGAACTTATTTTGATGATTAAGCAAGCTTGATTGAGTTTTGTAGAGATGTGAACAAACTAATCTTATCTTGAATTGGGAGAAGTGCCACTTTATGGTTAATGAAGGCATTGTCTTGGAGCATAAAATTTTTGAATGAGGTATTGAGGTGGATAAAGCTAAAGTTGATGCAATTGAGAAAATGCCATGTCCTAAAGATATTAAAGGTATTCGTAGTTTCCTCGGTCATGCTGGTTTCTATAGGAGGTTCATTAAAGACTTCTCTAAAATTTCTAGGCCTCTTACAAATCTTTTACAAAAGGATGTTCCATTTGTTTTTATGACGATTGTGTAGAAGCCTTTGAAACACTTAAGAAAGCCTTAACTTCTGCAACTATTGTTCAACCACCTGATTGGAACTTGCCTTTTTAAATTATGTGTGATGCTAGTGGTCATGTTGTTGGTGCTGTTCTAGGACAAAGAGTTGATAAGAAACTAAATGTTATCCATTATGCTAGCAAAACTCTAGACAGTGCCCAAAGAAATTATGCTACTACCAAGAAAGAATTTTTAGCAGTTGTGTTTGCTTGTGAAAAATTCATATCTTACATGGTTGATTCCAAAGTAATTGTTCACACCGATCATGCTGCTAGTAAATATCTTATTGAAAAGAAAGATGCTAAAACTAGACTCATTAGGTGGGTTCTCTTGCTACAAGAATTTTACTTGCATATCACTTGTAGGAAAGGAGCTGAGAACTGCGTAGCTGATTACTTGTCTAGGTTAGAAAATATTCCTGATGACCCACTACCTATTGATGATAGTTTTCCTGATGAACAACTAGCTGTAATAAATGCTACTTATAATACTCATTGGTATGCTGACTGCTAATTATATCGTTGCTAAATTTATACCACCTAGTTTCACATACCAACAAAAGAAAAAATTCTTCTATGACTTAAGACATTACTTTTTGGATGACCCACATCTTAACAAAGAGGGAGCAGATGGTATTATTAGATGATGTGTACCTGAGCATGAACAGGAACAAATCCTACAGAAGTGTCACTCTGAAGCCTACGGAGGACATCATGCAGGAGATAGAACTGCCCATAAGGTATTACAATCTGGTTTTTATCGGCCTACTCTTTTAAGGATGCCCGTAAGTTTGTCTTGTCTTGTGATGAATGTCAAAGAATTGGTAATATCAGTAAGCATCAGGAAACGCCTATGAATTGTTCACTTGTTGTTGAACCTTTTGATGTTTTGGAATTTGATTATATGAGACCTTTTCCTTCCTCTAATCGGTATACACATATTTTGGTTGCTGTTAATTATGTCACTAAGTGGGTAGAAGCTATTGCAACTAGAAGTACTGATCATAACACCTCCATTAAAATGCTTAAAGAAGTTATTTTCCCAAGGTTTGGAGTCCCTAGATATTTAATGAATGATGGTGGCTCACACTTTATTCATGATGCTTTCCGAAAAATTCTTGCTAAATATGAAGTTAACGATAGAACTGCATCACCCTATCATCCTCAATCTAGTGGTCAAGTTAGAACTTAGTAATAGAGAAATAAAATTAATTTTACAAAAAATTGTCAACAGGTCCCGAAAGAAACTTGATGATGCACTTCGGGCCTGTAGAACAGCTTATAAAAATCCTATGGGTATGTCTCCATATAAAATGGTTTATGGAAAAGCTTGTCATCTGCCTCTTGAGTTAGAACATAAAGCATGTTGGGCAATTAAAGAACTCAATTACGATTTCAAACTTGCTGGTGAAAAGAGGTTCTTTGATATTAGCTCCTTAGAGAATGGAGAACCCAAGCTTATGAAAATGCCAAACTATTTAAAGAAAAAGTTAAAAGATGGCATGAAAAAAGAATCCAAAAGCGGTAATCCAAAGTTGATGAACATGTTCTATTGTACAACTCTCATTTTAGATTTTTTGCAGGAAAACTTCTCTCTAAATGGGAAGGACCATATATCATCAAAGAAGTTTATCGCTCTGGAGCTATCAAGATTAATAATGCCAAAGGTACCAACCCGAAGGTGGTCAATGGACAAAGAATTAAACACTATATCTCAGGTACGCCCATTAATGTTGAAACTAACATCATCTAGACCACTACACTGGAGGAACACATAAAAGAAACCTTCCAGAACACTCTAGAACCCTGAAAAGGAAGAAGTACGTGATACGGTAAGTAAACGAACTTTGAAAAATCCGCAAAAATATTTTCTGTCAGTTTTGGAATATTAGAAAAATAGAAAAATGAAAAATAACCGGGAAGGCAACCCAGGTGCCCACAAGACACCACACGTGCCCTGGTGGGTGGTGGGGCCCTCGAGCATTTTCCGCCTGGAGGGGGTGGCGCGCCCTGGTGCCTAGTGGGCACCTGGGTGGCCCCTTCCAGTATTTCTTTTCTCTAGTATTTTATATATTCCAAAATAATCCTCCGCAAAATTTCAACTCATTTGGAGATGTGCAGAATAGGTATCTCTGACATAGCTTTTTCAGGTCCAGAATTCCAGTTGCCGGTATTCTCTCTCTTTGTGTAAACCTTGCATATTATGAGAGAAAATACATTATAATTACTCCAGAAAGTGTTATAATGAATAAAAACACTATAAATGACAGTAGGAAAACATGATGCAAAATGAACGTATCAGTGGCACGTAAATAAATAAGAAAAGAAGGGATCGAGTATCATAATATGCACTGTATCATATTAAATGATGTAATAGTATGTGACATGCATGACAATAAATGAGGTCACTATGATACGAAGGCTACCAATAGTGTGAGTAACATAAGTGATACCATCATACACATCTAGGCAAAATAGATGATGTGGTAAGTACTACTAATTAATAAGGAAAGAGAAGTTTGTGGTAACATAATATGTTACCATAACATCACATATACCAAGACAAATTGAGTCTACAACTTAATAAATAAAGTGCTACATAAGGGCATCTCCAACACCGACCCTCAAACCTCCAGCAGCCATCCGGACCGGGGTAGCCATCCAAAGCGGTCCTGTATCGGTCCGTGGCGTGGTCCGGACGCGATTTCTCCAACAAACCAGAGACGAATGTGGGGGGCTTTACGGGAGTCTGGATACGTGAAACATCACTCAATGCCCCCCTAGCGCACTCAAAAGGAAGGCGGAGCCCGCACTTTTGTAGCATCCCGCATTGTTTTCATGCCAAAATCCTCCACTCTTCCATTCTCCGCCGCTCTCTGTCTAATTACCACTCTTTTCTCGCACCCTCTCCTTCCTTCCATCGCCAATGCATGGAACCGACAGAGATGGAGCCAGCAGAGGTATTGGAGGATCCAAGCATCATGCTCGCCCGAAAGATTAGCTTGAAGACACGGCAAAATCGCCGTGTCAAAGCAAAGGCTGCAAAGGAGGAGAGGATCAAGAAGCAGTTGGCCACCGGTGGGCCTGGTGGTGGCGATGGGCATGGAGGTCGTGGCAGACGAGGCGGTCAGCGTGGTCGTGGCGGACGTCGATAGACGGGCACTAACAGTACATACAACGTTGTGGCCAGAGCCTTACAAGCCTCTGTACTACTACACCGCCAAGCAGCTCGGAATCCCTGCTAGTACGGTGCCTTACATCTTCGACATTAACACAACGCCGCTCTTCTCCGATTATTCTTTGCTGCAGCTCATCTAGGCGTGGTCGGCGGTCGCGGGAGTAGATGGGTGCCCGCACGCTATTCGCTGCAATGCCCAGAGAGAGGGAGCTATCATACGACATAGACAGGGAGATGCTCGACATCATCCACGACGGAGGTGAGGGAGGAGGAGGGGGCTATGAGGATAGTAGGTGGAAGACTCGGATCCCACCCAGTTCGGCAACTACCAGCAGCAGCAGTCCTACACCCAGACGGCCACACAATAATCCTAAACCCAGACCGGCAATGGCACACAACGATAACAACATTGGTCCGCCGGAGAGCAGCATCCGGATGTGGAGGAGGAGGAGGACGGCGATGACGATGATCCGTATGATACAACCGGTGATCCAAAGAATAAGGGTAGAGGAGAAAGCTTCAACATGCGGGAGGATGAACTGTTGCGTGATGCATGGTTGGCTACTAGCCTTGATCCTCTCCATGACATGGAGCAAAAGGGCACAATCTTTTGAAGGAACATTCATATATGGTTCCATGATCACAAGCATTTCGCGCCCTACTCCTACGTGGTCATCCGCAACCGTGAGCGGAAGTCCCTAAACCATTGATGGTACACCATCCAAGAGGCTGTGTCCAAGTATTGCGGGCACTTGAAGCATCTCATCACACAGTGGCCTAGTGGTGCACAAATCACCGAGCAAGTAAGTTGATCACTAGACAGATATGCTTTAGTTTAGTTGATCACTAGCCAGACATGTATTGTTTTGTTGCTCACTAGACGGATAGTCGTTGTTTCACTCTGTAGCCTGCTCGTGCTTGTGTGGTGTACAAGAAGTTGGAGAAGAAGTCCTTCACAGTCACTACTAGGGAAAACCTTACCAGCAGCGCTGGTTTTTTACCTACCAGTAGCACGGGAGCCCGCGCTACTGCTACGGTGCTACAACTATTTTTTAGCAGTAGCGCGTTTCTGAACAAGCGCTACAACTAAAATACTTAGTAGTAGCGCCTTTTTCTCTACCAACTCTACTACTATCATCACGTAGTAGTAGCGCCCTATTTGCTCCCCGCGCTACAACTAGATAAATAGAAATAAAAAAATAAAAAAAAGTCAGATGCAATATTCATGGATGGAAATCAAGACAAGTCCAGTGCAAATAAACTAAGTTCACAGAACCATCTCACAAACATTAACGACAATACCACATTTAATATAACCACACAATCTCACAAACTCATATATAGTAGTCAACCATGCATGGATAGATCATAGTTGATAAGTCTACTAGGTAGTCATACTAGCATATATATGGTTCACCAGCCACACGCATATGTAGTTCTAGATGATATCGATGACGATCGTAATCCTCAAGCCTTGGCGGTGGGTGTTCCTGATAGTAATTAGGATGGCCTATCCAACACGAAGATTCTTTCCAATGAGGAAGCTCTTCCACCCAACCGAGTTGAAGTGTGTGCGACCTTCCGTGTCCACGCCGTACGCACAGGTGGTGACAGAGCCCCTCGCGGTAGGGCGTATTCCAGCAGAGCCTTCTTCATCAGGCTTGATACCACAACTCTCAGATAGACTCTTTGGCAATTTCTGAATAAGAAAAACATATCAATTAATAAGTAGCCTCACACATTCTACACTATCAAAAGACGGTACTACATTTCTACTAAGCATGAAATTTCTAATAAGTATATATGGATTCTACACTATTAACAGTTCTTTGGATTCTACACTAAGCATATATATCATTGGACTCTGGCTACACACTAAAGCATAACATCAATCGGACAGTAAGCATGTCATTGGACTCTACACTAATTAATTAAGCATGTCATCAGACTCTCTACACTAAAGCATATCATCGGCTAGCTTCTACACAACATATCATTGGACTCTACAATAAAGCATATCATCAAATTACTACAGCAAATGCAACATACCATGACATGCCGATCAACCATGGTACTTGTCAGGCGGTTCACGAATGGCACCCCGACGAAGTCAGCATGTGGCAGAATTATGTCCCATAGGTTGCACACCTCCTCCTCACTCAGCCTCATTCTTTGAGCTAAGATGGCTTCATCAAGTGGGTCCTCATCATCCTCATCATCTTCATCATCTTCCTCCTTGTGGACATAAATGACGACCAACTTGGGTCTTTCTGCTCTGAAGGAGAAGCTGATCAACTCACCACCAGTGATACCCATGTGGGCGAGGAAACAGACCTATCCATCTCCTCCAATCTGCGACATATTGCGTCCTTTCTCGACCTCCATAGTGTAGGGCTCCCAGGAGCCTCGAAGGTCACAGTGTCTCTGGTCAGCTTGTTGAATTCCAACCTCACATTGCATCGGATGATCTGTGTATAAAAAGCAAAATGATATATACATGATGCATTAATGCCAATAACACTAAAAATAAAATAGTGGTTACCGCTGCATGAAGAAAACTAGCCTGCCGAACAGCGTGCTAGTTGCAAGGCTGCCGACGCACCTTGACCTGCACAGTCGACATGGTGGTGGTGGTGGTGGCGCCATTTTCCTAAAGCAATATGATTGAACAATTAACGATCCAAAAAGTAAACATAAAGTTTTCAATTAACTTACTAACCCATTAGGAAAATAGGAACTTGGCTAGAATTTGACAGATTTTGAATAATATACACATGAAAATAGGAAACATCAGGTTCACACCATAGAGAATACACATCAGGTCATGGCAAGCAAAATAACAACTAAATTGTATTTCAGTTCAGACAATAACCTAATAGAGATCATGTAACCCAAAAATTATCACTCAATTTCTTACCGCCAGTCTACTGAATTTCGGTATGTCCGTGACTGTGGATTTGATGATGCTAACCCATTTTATCACTCTAAAATGTGTGCAAAAATAGGGGAGAGTTTTCTCTGTTTGGTTCGTTTCTGCAGTACCCATCTGTTCCAAAACATTTGAAGTTTTTGGTTTTTCCTAAATCAAACTTTTTTAGGTCCAACCAGACATTTAAAACACCAAATTAGTTTTATTAGATCCATACTAAAGCATATTTTTATTCTATATACTCCCTCTGTCTCTGTCTAAATATATGAAAATGTCTTATATTTAGAAACAGAGGGAGTATATTCGATGTTATGAATACTACCAGTACTCTATTTTTTTAATATAAACTAGGTGAATCTTAATGAAGTTCAAATACTTGAAATATAGAATCCGCACTCGGGATGGATCAGTGCAGCTTCATCATCAGGAAAACAAAACAAGGTAGTCAACGCCTCTAGATGACCACTCACCTCTTCCTACACAAGG
Organism: Triticum dicoccoides; assembly: GCF_002162155.2. Taxonomy (NCBI): domain Eukaryota; kingdom Viridiplantae; phylum Streptophyta; class Magnoliopsida; order Poales; family Poaceae; genus Triticum; species Triticum dicoccoides. Next base: position 219,515,002 of record NC_041393.1, on the reverse strand, counting down.
CAAAGCAGTCTCCCTCTTCCTTCGCTGTCCTGTGCCGTGGGTCCCGCCACGCATCCATATCGTCGGCGCCGGGCCGCCGGCTGGGCGGGACGAACCTTCCGAGATAGCAACCACCACGGTCTAGGGTTAATCTGGAGCCTAATCACACCCGGCAACCAACCCACTCCCACCCCAGCGTCCTCTCGCCTCGCCTTGCCGTCTCCGACCCCCACCCGGCCGTCCTAGCCACCCACTGTGACGCCGCAAGCCATGGAGAAGCCGTCGCACGTGGCCACCGCCGGCGGAAGGCAGGTGTCGCACATGTACCTCGTTCGCTTACTTATAGTTGATCTATTTCTGACTGCGGGTTCAGTGACTTGAAGCGTATACTTGGAAATATTTTGCCAAACCTAATCACTTGCTCATAAACCTAATCACTTGCAATTTTTTGTTGCAATTTTACTTGGAAAATTTAAGCCAAACCTAATCACTTGCTCATAAACCTAATAGAGAATTGTAGTTCAATTCAAATTCTGGCCAAATTTTTGCCCATGGAGCTGAGAGCACTTGACAGGCAGGGTAGAGTGTGAAACTTGCAACATAAGCATGAACAATAAACTATCTAATAACTGGCAGCCAATCCAACACATAAACAGACATGGCGAGAGCCACGTCGCAATCCCTAAATCCCTTTCCACTATGCAAAATCCCAGAACATGGCGAGACCGCCACAGCAAATCGATCGGAGCCTAGTGGCACGCGCACAGGGAGGAGGAGAGGGGGCTGGAGCGTTGGAGAAGGCGAGAGGCGTCGCGTGGTGGCTGGGGTGCGGCGGCGGCGTCGTCGACAGGGGTGAGGCGGCCGGGGAGGAGCCCTAACCGCGGCGGCGTTGTCGGGCGGAGG
>NC_041393.1:219469758-219513709 GCF_002162155.2 Triticum dicoccoides | reverse complement strand
TCTTTTCCTGTAATAGTAGCGCTGCGTAGGGCTGGCGCTACTGCTAAGCGCACTAGCTGTAGCGCTCGTTCAAAACAAACGCTACAGCTAAGTGGGCTACCGCTTTTGCCCTGCGGTCCACATAACAACAGCGCGGCCCAAGCTAACAAATGCTGCTGTTATTTAGTAGCAGTAGCGTGTTTTGTACTAGGCGCCATTGGTAAATACCAGTACAGTGGGTGCTTAAACATGTGCTACTGGTAAACTTCTATATATAACCATTTTCCAAGTAGTGAGTCATGCATTGTTGGTTGAAGTTGAATGGGCAACCGAAGTGGGACCTTTTCATTACCAAGACCGCCGCCCAAGCCAACGACGAAGAAACCGGTGACCCTACCGACCCAACCCAAGAACTACCGAAGAAGGTTAGAAGAAATTTACGGGGCAAGAAGTGGGAGGAGGAGAGGGTGAAGCGAGAAGGTGGTGCGGGCAAGCTGGCAGAGAAGTTCGAGGACATCTTGGCGAAGAAGGAGGAGGCATGCGTGAGGCGCTCGGACATCAAGGAGGAGAGGAAGGCGGAGAGGTTCAAACAGTTGATGAAGGCGACGGAGATCAAGATCGAAAAGAGGAGGACCATGATCGAAGAGAGGAAGACCGCGCTCAAGGAAAAGAGGGTGAAAATCGCCACCAATGCAGAGGACGCTAAGATGTTGACCTTGAATGTCGATTCTTTGGATGCTGACGCTAGAATGATCGTGCAATCCGTCCGCTACCAGATGTTGCAGCGGCAGAAAGATGAGTTGGCGGTGGCAGATGATGCCTACGCGGGGGCGACGTCACCTCCTTGATTGGGGAGCAGCTTGCTGGGATTGCCGGTCCTCCGGGACAGGAATCCGCGGACTGATGTTCTTTTGGATTCGGGCATGTAAAAACTAAGCATATTTGCCTCTTTTTGGTTGTGATCAGGGATACGATCCAGCGCGGGTGTGATCCGATGTGTGGTGTGGATCAGAGTACATTTGAATTTAAATTTGAATTTACTGATGGACATATACATGAGATGGTTGGATGGCGGCCTCCCGCATCCGTGTCCGTGGACGGATGTGGGAGGAAATTTGCGGGTTGCCTTTCGAGATGCCTAACACCGCACATATGTTACTACCAACTATAGAAGTAACATATGCATGTAATAGTCAAAGTTACCCCATGACCAACTGATACTATGCACTGTGGAGATAGTATTATACACTAAACTCATCGTATGGAAGATATAATGATACTTCAAATTTGTGACCGACTGACCGGCCTATAATAACAAAGAAAAAGCTCTCCAAGCCGGGACCTCAATTTGAGGGAGACAGGAAGTAAGTGGTGGCATTAACTCCGTGGATCCATCCGTCTCTTTTGCTCTGGGATCCATCCATCTCTTTTGCTGGGATCCATCCAGGACGATGGATCAGCTACTGGCAGTACTACGTACAGTGCCGTACTATACACTACCAATACAGATGTGCATGCATTTAATCTCGACGATCGATCTACCCGCCTAGCTTGCTAGCTCCCATGCAGCTGATCTGTACCGCTTACTCCGTCTCCTGTAGAACCACTAGCAATATCAACAGTATAACTCCAACAAAAAATTCGATGTTTTCAAGTAGATCTCATTTTGTATGTGATGCCAGTTAGTAATTAACCAAGGTCAAGGTGTGCAAGCAAGCATTGCATGAGATTACACACCACAGATGGGCGCACTGATCCCCAGCGCAACGACCACTTGCCTCTTCCACGGGTCCATGTTACCTGGGAGAGATTCCCACTCTATCTAGGCGTTTGTTACGTAGACGGTGCGCCTGATACGACGGGAGAACTGGAGAGAGGGGGAGAGAGAAGAAGATCGCAGATCACAGGAGGGTAAAGCAAGCGCCTCGTAAACCCGATCACAGGAGACAGCGGTGTTCCTGCCCCGCCAGGCACGAGGGCAGCATGGCACTTGTATATTCCTCCGGCGCTTCTCCTGGTCTCCCCATCCGCTGCGTTTTTTAACCCCAGTTTTGTTAACCACGTCGCGCATGCACGCACGCTTGAGAGGCCCCAGGAGGATTTTTTAAGAAAGGCATGTATGTGTGTTGGTCACTTGGTAGGTAGCACATTTAATACTATTTTTTTTCGAGGCACACTTGAACGAACTCTAACGAAGGGCCTGAGAAGCATCGTGTAGGCGGCAAGTGAAACATGGGATCCAAGATCAGCTTGTTTATCCGTGTATGTGTGCAGAAAGGGCCGTTGACGATGGCCACCCATGGCCCTCTGCATGCATGGCGCGGCCTACGTGCTTGGGGATCAAAGGACACGGAGACCCTTTTTCGTGGAACCCTGCTGATTAACCCATCGAGGCGATGTTGTTGTTGTGGGTTGCCGTTTGTTTCTCCACGCATGCATGCCTAGCTAGTCCGCGCTCGTTGGGAAATGAGGCCTCCTGTTAGCTTTACCATGCATGTGTCTCTCGCTCTGTCCCATATGCGGAGTCGTATGTTCGAGGTCCAGTGTTCTTGATCAAAATCGTGCTAAGCAGTAATGGAACCGGTGAGCACCCGCAAACTTTTTGGTGCTCAACTTTTTGCGACAGGGCCTGAATTTAACCGGCGACTAGACATGTCGCAACCGGATCGCAGCTACCAGCCGGGTCGTTGGTGGCCTCCAGCTCTGCCTCCTGCATGTGGACGGACGGCCTGCATGAAATATGTATGCAGGTGCCTAGGGCTACCTAGCTAGCTGCTAGTAAGAGCAAGAGAGGGGGAGCTAGGGAAGGGAGGGAGAGAGACGACGACATGGACAGGAGGGAGGGGGAAGGGTGTTGGAGGTGGAGAAAAGGACAGAGCAGGGTAGGAAAGTGTGGAGTCTAAGTCACGTTGCTGGGTGTTGTCTACCACACACATATGCCCCAATCCACAGTCCATTCACACGCACGCACGCACGCGGTATGCCCCTCTCCTCCTAGCTAGCTACAAACAGGGTGATGGATCGATTGATCGAATGGATGGATGGATGGATTGTTCCTCTGACGTGACCTCACAAACAGTAGTACCTCCCCCTCCGCGTCTGTGTGTCTGGCAGGCTACGCATACGCGCGAAACATACATCGAGGTTCCAAGGAAAATGGACGTTCTCAAAAGCAAAAGGTACTACTAAATACTCCCTCTGTAAACTAATATAACTCTGTAAACTAATATAAGAGCGTTTAGAACACTATTCTAAACGCTCTTATATTAGTTTACAGAGGGAATACATAATAAATGTGTTGTATTCCAGTATGAATTTTATTTATCTTTTCAAAGCAAGGGTAATGTATTACGGAGGAAGGCGCAATGAATCATCTGTATCCAATGGGAATTAGTAAGATACTTGTCTCTTGATATCTTGATTTAACAGGAATGACCAAAATGACAGAACACTCGTATCAATCAGCCGTACATTTATTTTCAGAAGCTCATCTCCAAAGAACCTTAACCCCAACGTAGACTGCATTTATGCCTGGTTGCAATATTCTGGAGGGAGTGGTTGTCCTTCATGAGACTATCCATGAGCTTCACACTAAAAAACTTGATGGTGTTATCTTTAGGTAAACTTTGAAAACGGCCAGAACAAAGTAAAGTGGTGTTATCCAGTACGCAGATGACACTATCAATTTTATGGAACATGACATTCAAATGAAGTTGATCTTGTGTATTTTCAAACAACCTTCGTGTCTCAAAATTAATTTTCACAAAAAATTGCTCTTCTGTTCTGGCAAGGCCAAAGAAGAGGAGACTCAGAACAGGCAACTGTTTGGTTGTGAGGTGGGATCCCTTCCATATACATATCTCGGGATTCCTATTCATCACCGTAAGCTCACTAACAAGGAATGTAAAATTATTGAAGACCGTTTCCAAAAGAAGCTCAGCAGTTGGAAGGGTAACTTGTTGCCATATGGAGTACGACTTTACCCTCATCAACATTGTCCTTACTAGTTTGTCGATGTTCATGCTATCCTTTTCGAGATACCTAAAGGGGTGTTGAAAAGGTTAGAATTTTACCGGTTGAGGTTCTCTTGGTAATGCGAGGAGCAGAGGCGGAAGTACAGACTTGCTAAATGGGATATTTTGTGTAGCCTAAGGATCAAGGCTAGTTGGGCATTGAAAACCTCGAAATAAAAAACAAGTGCTTACTCTGCAAATGGATGTATAAGTTACTTAACGAGGAAGGGTTTTGGAAAGAGTTACTATACATAACAAATACCTGAACTCCAAGACATTATCTCAAGTAGATGTTAAGCCTACCGAGTCACCGTCTTGGAGGGGCTTGATGAAGGTCATGTCATTATTTTTTAAGAGAGGTACCTTTAAGGTTGGTGATGGTCAATCGACGAGTTTTGGGAAGATACATGGTTAGGTGACACTTCATTAGCTCTACAATACTAGACCTTGTATAATATTTTTGGTGGCCTCTATCCTTTGAACATCCAATTATGTAGGGATTTACTGGATCCATTTGGTTTCCATGTTGATGTTGATTAACCTAACTCAGATGCCATATTCGCTGCAATGGAGATTAACCACTAATAGTATCTTCGCTGTGAAGTCTATGTATGCAGATTTTATAGATTCTCGATTTCTGCAGAAAACATATTTGAAAAACTAAGATTCCTTCCAAGATCAAAGTTTTCATCTGGCGTTTACACAGGGAGGTAGTTCTTATCAAATCTAACCTTGATAAGCGTAACTGACACGACAACAAAAAATGGTTTTTCTTTTTGTGATCAGGAGGAGATAAATACATCATTTATTTCTGTCATGTCCATCTACTACCTTGATCTAGCGTTTTGATTCATATTATATAAAATTTCGCACCGCCAACGAGTATTCCAACTTTGTTTGGAAAATGGTCACGTGGTATTTATCATAAGCTGAACAGCCAAATCCATGTGGGAGTTTGCTCCATTCTATGGGAAATGTGCAATTGCCGGAATGATCGTGTTTTTAATAGATCGACTATTCCTAATTTTTTGAAGGTTACCTACAGGGCTACGACTTCGATCTGTATATGGTCATCGCTGCATCATGTGGACACACGGGAGCTTATGGCCTCTGGGTGCAACCGGCTTAAATTGGTTGCGCAGGGTTTGTTCAACCAGTTTGTTTGGCGAGCCAGTCGTAGATTATGTGAATGAGCTATGTAATCTAGATTGACCGGTTGTGGTCATATTTTTTATCTTTGTTGACTGGCTGGAACTTGGTGACTGTAACTTGATTCATGTTTTAATTATATGACTATGTGCAACCTGTGATGCAGAGGTCAGGATAATCCCCTTTTCAAAAAAAGTCTCCAAAGAACCTTTAGTTTTAGCGTGCTTAACCTTGGGTAATTTGAGGATGGGTGACCAATTGAAAAGTTCTTTCCAGGTGCGCATGAGTGAGGGCAAGTACACAGAAAATACTAGTGTTGGTCCGTGGAGCCAACCTAGGTCCCGTCAAACATAATGGCCAGGAACCCGAAGCTCTGGCTGGGGCGTTACGAGATCACATGGCAGTGATGAAGTACATCAGGAAGAATTTTGCAATGACGATGGTGGCTCGCAGGGGCAGGTTATGATGAGCGGTTGCTTAGTGTCAAGCTTCAGCAGAGTGATGCGTCCGGTTATGACGGACTCATAGTTTTTCTCTGCAACACCATCCTGTAAATACTCTTTTCCAATCATAATGCAATGACATGCAAATTTTTTGCGTATTCTGGAAAAAAAGATCACATGTCAGTTTATCTAGATACATATTTTTTGAAGAAACACCAATCACGCAACTTATGCTAAGCTTCAAGATTAACATAGTCACCACACAAGTGTCTTACCATTATCCTGGTGAGCTCATAGTACAACCATCCTCCCAATCATCTAGTCACATGTTGGTTCTCAAAAACCACACAACCTGGAAAGCACATCGAAACACGAAATGATAGCAACCAAAGGAAATCTAGAGCTTGATAGTGACGAGCAAAATGGAAACTAAAAGATAATAAAAAAATACATGTGCATACGTTAGGATGCGAAGGTCTGGAGCCCAAATTTGACCCAACCATAGCTTTGTGTTTAATGGTCAGAGATGCGACAATTCCTCTTTCTTCGAGATATCCGCAAGGCCTGTAGCAATATATGCTCCCAAAATACTAGATACTTGAAAAAGTAACACTTCTCTCTAAAGTATATAAAACCATGGTACATATCCGACATAATCAGTTTTCCTAAATCTGTCTGAAGTTATACTATTTTATGTACACAGAAACATGTAGCATATACACGCATACATGTGCTCATTTGAAGGGAAAAGCTAGCATACATAAAATATTTCATACAATTTATCATCATATTTCTTGTTTTCCTTCACGTTCTTTAATAAATGCGAAGTAAAAACTTGTGAGAACTCCAAAATGTTATACCAATTTTGGGCAAAAGGAGCTTCAAGCGGGTGGTGAAGCTAGTAGAGACCAAAATGTTATGGTCACTCTGTTAATCGTCAAAGTTTTTTTTGTGTGTGGGGCAATCATCAAGTTTTCAAGGTAACAGGTTACTTATTTTTGGTAAATGTAATATTTTTTAGTTGAGAAGACTTCAAATTTTAAGTAAAATTGCTATCAAACCTCCAATTCATTGAAAAGGTTTAGACATTTTCTGGCCAAATGCTCGGTTGCTTGAAATTGTCCCTGATTCTCTACTTAAGTTAAATATACCTTGGCTAGGTGCATCTTCTAGCTAGTTCCGTATATCTGACTGTACACATATCTCACTACAATGAGTAAAACGGCAACTATCCGGTGGCCACCGATGCACTGCCCCACCCCTTCATCCACCGTCCATCTCCTCCACCTCACCAATGGCTGCTGCTACAGTCCCATGGGTATGGTACGGTGTTCTATTGTATGACTATAATTTTTTTTATTGAAATAATGTATTTTATGTTGTGTTGCATATATAGCTTTTGGTCGATAACTCAACAGCATCGTGCCGTTTATTTTATAAGTAATCCTTCCTACGTGTCTCTTTGCTTACCAATTACTAATGTCCAGTATCCCCGTATGCCTGATAGAGGAAATACATTCTTTACAAGCTTGCAGATGTAATTGTAGAAGCTTTCAATCATTTCAGAAGATATTTTTAAGGACAAATATTCAAAAAGAGAAGGAAAAAAAAGCTCATCAGGTAGCTCACTGCCCAATTGCCCATCCCTATCCTTCTTTTTATCCAAACGTGACAAAAGCACATCATTTGACACGAACATCTCATGGTATGTACTTACATGATGTTCCATCCCTCAGACTTTGGCTGTACATGCATGCATACTTTGGTCGGCCATCTTCCCGGTTCAATCTCAAGTGCGCCCAAAAAGTTGATCTCTCCTCGTAAACAAGCTATAGCTAGGGAAAAGCAAGCATTTTTGTTGTGACTCGTTTGTTTTTGCATGGAGGTCAATCCGACCCTGGCTTTTATGTATCCCTAGCTAGGTTAATTAGGTAAGCTTAGGGTCTATTTGGTTTCAAATAAGTCACCAACTTATAAGTCGAAAAGTAAAAAAAGTGACTTATTTTGCCAAACAGACCCGACTTATAAGTCACCCCAACTTATAAGTCATAAGTTGCTCCACCCCAACTTAAAACTTATAAGTCACCTCTTTTGCGTGGGTCCCATCACATGCATGATGTGGATTGATGTGGGAAGGTGTGTCAGGTGACTTATAAGTCAGGTGACAACCAAACAGGCGTGACTTATAAGTCACTGGTTTTAAGTCCCTGACTTATAAGTCAGGTGACTTATTGGAACCAAACAGGACCTTAGGTTTGTAATGTTATTTCAACAGCAGTAGTATCCCAAGACCCAGTTGTGTCCTCTATGTTTTCTGTTTCTAGGACACACACAGACTTTCTTGGAATATGTGTCTAGCTAGAAATTAGGAAATGTTTAGGTTGGGCTGTAAGCTTGCGCAGAAAAGGGTACTCCCTCCGTTTCTTTTTACTCCGTATATAAGATTTGGTCAAAGTTAAACTACACAAAGTTTGACCAAATTTATATAAAATAATATGAACATCCACAATACTAAAACTATATAGTATGAAAATACGTTTCATGATGCATCTGATAGTATTGATTTCATATTGTAAATGTTTATATTTTTAATATAAAGTTAGTCAAACTCTACAAAGCTTGACTTTGACCAAACCTTATATGCGGACTAAAAAAAACGGAGGGAGTACGTTGATATAGTAGAAACTTGACTCGAGCAGGAAAGATCGGTTGGAATTTTCCACATGCAGAAATGACATTAATGCATGACATCGGCAAGAACATCCAGTCGTCATCCTCCCTTGCTACCCAGCCATTGTTCTTACTCTTTACAGATATATTTTTTTGAGATGAAAAAGTTGATTTCTACATATATAACTGCATTACATTTTACGAGGTCATGGATAGCCTTACAATAAAAATTGCTCAGAACATGCTAAAGATATGCTTAATGAACCCCAAATTCATGGACACACAAGACACAACACACACCTATTGCTCCATCAAATGGTGTGATCGATTGAGATCACCCAACACCTTACAGAGCGTTGGATCGATAGTACTGCTAACCACTTCTCTAGCACTAAAGAAAACTTCCACAAACCCTAACAGTAAAGCAAAAACGACAACAAACGGCGACAACAAGAGCCACAGAGGTAAAGCTCAGGAGCTATCTAGCTGTAGTACTACTACTAGTAGTAGTATATGTGTAGTGTTTGCTCGTGCGTGTGGCATGGCTTGACTGGAGCCAGCCGGCGGCAAGAGTAACCGATGGAATGATCGACGGCCTCGTCACCGCGCCGCGGCGCCGCAGACGACGTCGTGCTCGATCTCGGAGACGGCGCCCTCGTCATCGTCGTCGAAGCCGCCATCGCCACCGGCGGCGCCGTTGCAACCGAAAGCGCCGTGGCCGTGACCGAAGGCGCGGGCGTGGTCCTTGAGCGAGCGCTTGTGCTTGAACTCGGAGCCGCAGAGGCAGTACCAGAGCTTGCCGCAGTTCTTCTCGTGGGTGCGCCAGTCGCCCTTGACGGCGAAGGCCTTGCCGCACCGGCGGCAGAGGAAGGGCTTGAGGCCGTGCTTGCGCTTGTAGTGCGTCTGCAGGGTGCGGAAGTCCTTGAGCGGCTTGGCCCGCGGGTGGTCGATGTTGTTCCGGCACCCCGCCGCGCAGCAGTAGCACGGCAGCCGCAGCATCGCCGTCGGCTGCACCCCGCGCAGTGACTCGGGGCCCTTCCGGTACTGCGACCCGTGACCCCACATGTGCATCTGCAAATGCACAACAATCAGTTTGGCAATTAGCCATGCCGGCCGTCTGTTAAATTTTTGTTTGGAGTTTGGACACGTATCTACTACTAGTACTTTAAATTAGAGCAAAGAAAAACCAAGTTCAGATCATATCATATGCTTGTAGGTTTTTCGTACTACTTCACATTAATGCAGTGTTTGGTGGTGCCATAATCAATGGAGTTGTAGTAAGATGCAAAGCCCTAGTCGTGCTGGAATGCACTGATGCTTCTGGTGTGATGACTGATGAGGACTTTTTAGAGTATATAAGTGTGTGTGAGTTGTGATCAAACTGAACCCGGACTTTCTTCATGCAGCACACAGCAGCAGTATTAATTTTTTTAAAACGAAACAGCAGCAGTATTAATCAGTTTGCAAGCAGAGAAAGCTGCATATGTATTTTGGAAATGAGGGCTCTAGTGATCTAGCAATCTGGGCAGCTAGCTAGCTCTTTCGCTTGTGTGTTAGTGTACGTTGGTGCTGTTTCTTTAAAGAGAGCAGAGCCACAGAGTAGTGGCACTGTGGTGGACTACAGGAAGAACACTGCAGGTCTCTTGATGCTCTTGGGAGGAGTGTGCATGAATCATTCAGGACTGTCATTTTTGCAGCAGATCGAGCCCATAATATCGCAATCTTATGCTTCCGAAACATGAGAAAGCCTGTCCTGAAACAACCTACGCATGCATGCAGCTAACCAAATCTCATCAGCCATGAATCATGAGTAGTGGTCAGGAACTCAGGGATAGCTAGTGGAGTACTAGTACTACCCTACTGAGAGTGGTAGAAAGTAATCTGATTGACTGATCGGTTGTACTAAGACACGGAGGCAACTAAACAAAGAGAAAATCTTCCCTGGGATCTCCACTACACACCACTCGAATGCATCCTCAAAAGCCAAACACCCAAGAGAGAAAAGCGTAAAGATGCATGCATGGCTAGCTAGTTGCTGCAGCTCCTGGCATGCCAGTCTAGTTCAATCAAACAAAAAGTCAGCCACTGTGCATGCATGCTCTTCTCAGCAGCTCAAGTCAATTTCATGGAGTCATTCATGGCATGCATCTTGCAATCAACGCATCATGAGCAATGATTAATGCAACAAGTTACAAGTATATATTAGACGAACGAAATTACTACATGCCCAAGATGTTCAAGAAGAACAAGAAGAGAAGCTGCGAATGATTCTGACCTGCATGTTGTTGTATCGGTTGAATGTCTTGAAGCAGACGGGGCAGGAGAACTGGGTGGGACCGATGAGGATCTGCGACGGCGTCGGGATCCAGTATTGCCCCTTGTTCAGCCTCCCGATCGGCGCCGTCGAAGAGAACCCTAGAGGCACCTCCTCGTGCCCGCCTCCCGGCTTGCAATCATCTTCCTCCTCCTCGTCCTCTTCCGCGGCCCTGCCCGAAAGCCCGGACAGAAGGTCAGCTTCAGCGGCCGGGAGGCCGATGCGCAGAGCAACGGCGGCGTCGTCCGTGGACGTGGACCAGGAGGCCTCGACGTCCATCGGGTCGCCGTCGCCGTCGTCGCAGCAGGACGGCACGCAGTTGAGGTCGGCGAAGAGCGGTGTGCGCGCAGAGGTCGTCCTCGAGCCCGCCGCCACCTCCTGCTGCAGGTGGTAGCAGCAGTCGTTGTCATCGTCGTCGGAATCGGTGTCGGCGACGTCGTGCTGCTGGGCGGCACGAGGGCGGGCGGCGGGCGTGGGCGAGAGGGAGAGGAGGGGGAGCGCCTCCCGGAGCGGAGGGGAGGGAGGCGCCGTGCTGTAGTGATGAGCGGGCTGCGCCGGCTGGTGCTGGAAGAACGAGGGGTACTGGTGGTGAGGAGCTGCGGTCGCAGCCGCGGCCACGGCGGGGTAGAGGGCGGCGTAAGGTGGGAAGGGAGGAGGGAGGTGAGGGGTGGGGGGAGGGGCGGGGAAGGAGGAAGTGCAGTAGTAGTAGTGGGGGTTCTTGAGGAAGCTCGTGTAGGGGTCTTCCATGGATGGCGTGGTTTCTTGCTCCGGCGCACTCTTTCTACTTTGCTTCTCTCTTCTTGGCTACTTGCCTGGGAGTGAGGTGAGGTGAGGTGAGGTGCCGTGGTTGGCAAGGGGTAGTTATAGTGAGAAGGGGAAGCGTGAGCAGGAGAGAGAAGGCTAGCATGTATATATGGGGATAAAATTATGTGAGCGGTATTGTTCTTCGGACTGTTGTATTCTGCTAGGGGGAATCCTAAGCTCACCCAGTTGAGAACTTGGATATCATGACGGTACATCATGCATGTAATGATAGGCGTATAGTAGATTTGTTCGGGCCAGGACAATGCTTCCTTTCGTCATAAATTCTTTTTAAAAAAAGGACTGTGATGTTTGGCACATGTGTAGCAAAACTATCACACACATCATTTCTTTCATATAATTACATGCATGCATGCATTAGAGTGACTCATTCTTCATTCACGTTCATTCCTTCCTCTAATTACATACATCCACTAGATGATCAAAAGTTGATATCATCCTAGATTCTCTCATATTCCAACAGTTTAAAATGTTTTGTAGCTCAAACCGTCGGTCCGATGCAAAAACCGTTTTCATATAAAAGATTTCTCGTGATAAGATCTTCAAAAATAGACCCCATGCTGGTATGTTTCTGATAACTTTTTTGGGGTCAAAAGTTACCATGCCTCGGCTACATAATTTACCGCGTCTGTGGTATGCAACTTACCGTGCTATTTTCACATAAGTTACCAGGGGTATGTTTTCTAATAATTTTTTTCCACTTGTCAATGTTACCGTAGTGTTTTCATACAAGTTATCAAGTATGTGGTTCATATATTATCATGTTATTTCACATAAGTTAATGTATGTTTTTTAACAACCCCCCTTATCAAATATTATTGTGGTGTTTGTGCCTAAGTTATCAGCTTCGAGATTTGTACATTACCATGCTTTTTTACGTAGAAGTTACCGTGTTATGTTTTTTTTCATAATTTGCCGCCCTTGGTCAAATGTTTCAATGGTGTTTGCACTTAAATTATCAGGTATGCAGTTCATATATTACCGTGATATTTACATAGAAGTTATCACCGGTGTGTTTTTCAACATCTTTCCCCTCTTGGTCAATATTACGGCAGTGTATGTATGTAGTATTTTTCTTCCGACCTCGTCCCCGCCCTCGTAGCCTCCTCCCACACATGGGTTGCATAATTTACCGGGGTTATATTTTCCAGCAATTTTCCCCCCTTGGTTGAAAGTTACAGCGGTGTTTGTACTTAAGTTATCAGGTATGTAATCCGTATATTACCGTGTTATTATCACATAAGTTATCAGGGGGAGGGTGTTATGTTTCCAACAACTTTTTTCTCCTTGGTCAAAATTACCGTGGTATTTGTACGTAGTTACCAGGTACATGGTTCTTTAATTATCGTGCTATTTTCACATAAGTTATTGAGGGATGTTTTTCAACAATTTCCCTCCTTTGGTCAAAGTTACTGTGGTGTTTGTAAGTAGGTTATCGGATAGGTGGTTCGTATATTACCATGATATTTTCATATGAATTACCGGGTATGTTTTTCAACAATGTTTTTCTTTCTTTGGTCAAAGTTATCGCGTTGTTTCTATGTAATTTATCGGGTATGTTGTTCATATATGACCATATTATTTTCATGTAATTTACCGGGGTATGTTATGAAGAACATTTTCCTAGGGTCCCAAAGTATCGTGATATTTGTATGTGACTTATCAGCTCTTCTGTGTGTATATTACCATGATATTTACACAACAATTACCGGGGTATATTTTCCAACATTTTTTCCCTGGGTCAAAGTTCCTGCGATGTTTGTATCTAAGTGTGTGTTTGGTTTGGGAACGAAAAGATGAAATATACAATGGATTTGGTTCTTCACCTCTTATGAGACTATTTTCAACAACCATGATTTATCATCAACATATAACCCCCTATTTGTGTTAAATTTGTAGTTTTCTCTAATTTCAACGAAAGAGAAGTTGAGTACTCTATCCACATCAAGAGAGAACAAAATTGATGCTAGATCTGCTGCTGCTACTGCTTCAAAATTGATGCTAGCATCATTCTACTTTCATCAATAGGAGGCTCTTTCCTTCAATCTACTACTGACACTAGTAAAGAGCATCATCATCATTAGATAGTCGCATGAGCCAGAGCTGAAGGATCAAACAGCTGCTGATCTTGGTCCATGTCCGCGACACAAAAACGTCACACTTTTCCAGCTGAATGGATCAATCAAACAAGTACGAAAGAGCTACTGCTTGGTGAATGGATCTTGGTCCATGGCCGCAGCAGCTCGTAACGCGTGGACGCTGCAAGACCAGCAACAACAGCGTCGGCCGCCGTCGCTGGCATCTCCGGCTGTTGGCTGAGCACCGGACACCGCCGCCCATCATCTTCCTGGTCGTGAGCCGCGCACCCGCAGCAGCAGCTTGTTAGGCTATCTGCCACCGCTTGTCGCGCGTGGCCGCAGCAGCAGCAGCACCCGTGTCGCCGTCGTCCCCGCCCCTCCAGCTGCCGCCGGCTAAGCACCGGATTCCGCCGCCTGCCTTCCCGGCCGTGAGCCGCGCACTCGCCGCCTCACTTCTAGCCCCGCTTCAAGGGAGAGCACTGCTGCCCGCCCCACTATGGCCCTCCTCCTCCTTCCCATCACGACCGCCTAAGAAGGAAGTTCGATGAGATGGGGAAGCACGCGAACGCGGCGGCCGGGACTCGCGATGACAGTGGTGGCTGCGCTCGGTGGAGTGGATCAACAGGGACAACCTCGACCTAGGGAGAGCTGGCAAGGGTGTCGAGCTTGGGGGCACGGACTGGCGTGAGCGGTGGCGTGCCCGACGACCACGATTTTGCACAGGGCAGCGACGCAGTAGGTAGATGGGGATCGTGGGTGCCTGGGTGGGTGGGTTTGACGAAGGGATCGCCTGATGAGACCGTGTGGCAGTTTTGCAATCTGCCACACGGTTGCCATATACATATTTCGTTTAAAAAAAGACATAAGAAGCTTCCGGCTTTAAATTAATAAACCAACAAAGGCTAACGATAAATAAATCTTACATAAAGTTTACGAATTTTTATAGGTAGCTTACAAAGCTGATCGACGAACTGAAGACACCATTGTGGCTGAAATGGAACAAAGACTACCCAAAAAAAGACGAAACTCAGACAAAAGATATCAGGATAACAACCAGACTTCAAGAGGAGTCACTCCTATGTAGAGTGTGTAGGCATTTGATCTCAAGCAGAACTCCGGATGTCGCTTTATCGTCCTTCCTCTTTCTAGAGGCGCCGAATGAAAAAAAGGCCATTTAAAAATGTAGTTAGTTGGGTGAGCAGATAGCTTTCCTTCAATAACTATTTTGTTTCTAGTTGTCCAAAGCACCCAAATTATAGCCACAAAAGAGGGTACAACCAACCTACGTTACTGGTGAGAGACCCAGGGCTAATTGTTCAGACATGGAATTCGGCACCCAAGAGGCTCCAAAACTGTCCCCGAAACTCCAAAGGAATTTTGCAGGAGCACATTGAAAAAGAATGTGTTTGTCATCTTCCCGGCTAGCACCTTGGAGTTTCTAAAGATTACTCACAAATGGGAGGCGGTCTAGCGAAGCTTGCCAGAGGAATATACACACCTTGAGTGGGACTCTCATCGCCCACGGGGCTTTAGCTTATCTAACCCCGAGGGCCCTAGATCAGTTTTGTGTGTGGAGATTGGACCGAGAAGGCACCCGATGCTTTCAGGTACCATCGAACGGTATCCTTTCTGCAGAAAGCGAAACTCCCACAACTAATGTTTGCAAGGCTTCCTAGACAGCGAGCTCGGGAGTAGGTAAGTTACACATAAATGCCAAGTTGGTCTAGCCGTTGACGAAAACATCGCTGACAAGGATCTCAGGATCGGAAGCAATAATGAAGAGCTCAGAGAATCTGGCATATGGAGGTGTGTCTTCGATCCACTTAAACAACTAAAATTCAGTATCCTTCACATTCCCTCTATCAAAACGGGAACCCAAGTAAAAAATCATTGCATTTCTGCATCACATTCCAAGCTTGGGAGCCATTGGCTTAGACGAGAAGAACAAACAATTCAAAAAGTATTTCGCTTTAAGTAGTCGATCCCAAAGGTTGTTGTCGCCCCGAGAAATTTTCAAAATCCACTTGGTGTAATACTTTTACAAATTGTACTTTCTTCATGCCCGTATTTTTTTATTATCGACCTCTCACTTTTTAAACATGTGGACATGTTTGTCAAGTCTAAGTTTTTCTTGAGTCGAAGCAAGGTCTAAACTTGGTGGAGATGATACATACATTTTGCGCTACAATTTTAGAGAGTAAAAATTATAACTTTTATGCTATTTTAGTCATCTTTGCATCAATTTAATTGCGGTCTATCTTATAATGCAGAGAATTGAAGGTTTGATTCCCAGAGATGTTGCCATGAGGGAATTTTGGACCTTCGTGAAGAAAGTACGGTGCTAGATAGTTCACGGAGTTTGGGACCAAAAGAGGCCAGGATCCAAAGGGAGGTAGCCAGGTGGGCCTTGGGGTGCCTAGGCGCCCACCCTCGTCTATTTATGACCATAATGATATGTTGTATTAGTTTGTATGTTGAGATAATACAAAAAGTAATTGAGATGCAAATTCAAGCCAGTTGGAGTTAAAGAAGTCCAGCGGTGAAGGTGAAGATAGTACAGTGGCCTAAACTTACAATTTAGCGGTCTCCTAGTGATTCTGGAAAATTCATCATAGTAATATTAAATGGATTGTGGGTGAGGTAGCTTATTATTTCATTATGATCAAGTGGAAGTATCTAGCAGGGTATTACGACCCACTAGTGATCGATAATTTAGTTAGCAACCCTTGGTGGTGTGAGCTTTGTTGGAATGTGAACTGTTACCTATGCCTAGGTCCCACGGGCACCCCTGTAGACCCCCAGGCCTTTTATGGATGTTCCAGAGGTGATTTGGCCATACCCATTTTTTGTTCATCTTTTTGCCGTTGCTGCGAGGATGAAACCTAGTTATTCCTCGGGAGGGCTGTTTTTGGCCTGATATACCCTTCTAAAAGCTGAACTTGAAGCGGTCATCATCACTAACTCCAGTTCATGAAGGGAAACACCTTCATCAAATTCATCCTCACCATCTCCATCATCATCAGCGCCACCCCCATTCTGATCTCATCAACTTTTGTACAATTTTGTGTGATTCGATCACCGGTACCACTTGTTGGTGTTAATTATTGTATTGATAGTTGATGGCTTATGTTTATTGGTGAAAGATCATTACTTTTAGATTGTTACAATCATCATCACCATACTGAATATGTTCACAATGACATGTTGTCGATAGTTCCTTGTGTTCTCGAGGATAGGGGAAAAGGTTAGTTGTCAAGTGTCATATATATTTGCAATGTTGAGGAAATCGTTAACTGGTAGCTGCTCGCTCGGCTTGGGAGTAGTGATTAATCAGTAAATCGGCTTATTAACTGGATTGATCGGTCGACCATTAATCAGTGGAATTTTAAACTCAATAGAAGCAAATTGTGTATTCAACAATAATCTACGTTGCAAATATGAAGAAAATAACATGTTTTCTTTTCTCAATAGATCACAAACATGTATACAACAACAATATGAACAAATATCCACGTGGGCATCAAAAATCATCAACAAACATGTGTACAACAACATTTTTTTGCTGATTTCTACCTGGGCCCCAACTCCCAGAGATTGCGGCCGTGCAACAGCGACAGACAGAGGGAAGGTGACATGAGCCGCGCAGGGCGTCTGAACAAGTCGGTTGCCGGAGGTGGTAGGTCGTGAAGGAAGAGGGGAAGTAATGGCTTGCAGAGGGAGAAGGGGAAGTGGGGAGGAGGGGCACTGGCGTCACACTGATAAGGACCTGGACAGCTGCCATCTATGTTGGGAGGGGAAGTGGGAAGTGGGAGGGGCAAAACCCTAGCTATTTAGGAGCAGGAGGGGCTGGGAGGGGCTTTGGTTGCCCATGAGTTAACTAACCTGCAGCGATTAATCGAGCTAACAACCAATTAATCGATTTGGCAGACCATTTAATCAGCCTGAGAAGTTAATGCGATGAATTGGTGTTAGTGGAGTCGGCCACCCGATGAGTAGCGATTAACTGGCCAATTAACTGATTAGTCAAATGAATTCTTGAACAATGTATATTTGTAGTAAACACTGTTGTTTAATCACGTTGTGGTGTAGTTCTCTAGTGGTGTTATGTGAATGTCAACTGCATAACACTTTGCCTTTAAGGGCCTAGGGGAGAGCATTCTGTCATAAATAAGTTTACGATGGGAGGTTGGAGTGACATAAATTACTGTTCCCCAAGTTTATGTGTTATGCCATGAGGGGTAAATAGGGACCCATAGCAAGTTATGAGTACACTACAAAATTTGCTCTATTCAGTCACAAAAACCCTGACTATGAAACATGAACCATCACCTAAAACCATTTTCTATGACGGTCCACAGTCACGAGGTGTTTCCCTCCCGAGGCAGGGCCCTAGCCAACTTTGGCGATGTTCCGGGCTGATTTTCGGCGACATATTTGGCCATCACTATGCATGTCCATTTTCTAGGACGCGACTCAGTGTCACAGTTAATGTTGGTGGGTCATTTTTTTGTAAATGTAAATAAAAAATAACAAATAATTGTTTTTTAGCTAACTCATTTAGCGGTATCTCTTTTCATAATAGCAGGAACTTGGAATTGGGATCGTCCAGTTCCCTCCTCACAAAGGGAATTGGGATCATCGGCTTAGGGCCTTCCATCATGCCACGCCCCCAGCAGCGAGTTGAGAAGCTATCACGGCAAGGTGAATGTGGCTGCGAGGGTACTGCGAGGCCACGTGGTACAGTTGAAGGGCGAAGTCACGTGTGATAGCGGCAACGTCAAATAGGGATGGTTTCAGGTGTGATCTGTTTACTGAAAAACAGTGTAGTAGAAAATATCAGGTAGGTTCTATTTACTTTTCATGTTTTATAGGCAATGGACCGTGGTTTGATTACTCATGGAATGGTCCTCATGCCACCATACATGGCTGTCGTGAATCAGTTTATGGAATTCGCGCTTGCTCACAACAACGGGGCCGAAGATATGTTGTGGCCCATGCAAAAATTGCTGTAATGGGATCCGCAAAACTATCGATGTTGTCCGATGTCACATAAATGTCACTGGTATGCTCAGGTCCTATATGCTATGGATATATCATGTGGAACCAGGGTACATCGATGCATGCAGTTGTACTGCTAGTGATGATGGTTATGAATCTGACGACTTTGATGATTTTGAGTTGTACCAACAATTTGTGTTTGGTATGGTGGGAGGTCTAGTGGAAGACATGGGCAGAACAACTAGAAATAAATAAGATGCATTTCATGGGCTGGACATTTTTAAGAAGTGCAATGAAGAAGCAATAAAACCCCTTCACAAGGAATGTGGCAGTATGACACAGATGGTGTTCATTATCAGGGTGCTTCATATCAAAAAATATATGCGTATGACCAACAAGACATTCAATATGCTTTGTCAACTATTGAATACTGCTTTGCCTAAGGTGGAATTTTTGAAATCTTATGCTGATGCTAAGAGAGCTCTTTCTGATCTTGGTCTTGGATACCAGACAATTCATGTATGCAAGTATTACTGCATTTGTATTGGGGAGACTATGCCAACAGTACTCACTGTCCCCACTGTGGTACATCAAGGTGGAGACACATTGATGGGAATAAAAAGGTTCCTCACAAGATCCTCCGATACTTTCCTATAGTCCCTTGTTTACAAGGATTTTTCTTCTTCGAGGGAAATAGCAGAGCACACCCAGTGGCATAAGGAAAAGAGGTTCAAGAGGCTAATGTAATGAAGCACTAATATGTCTCGAATGTATCTATAATTTTTGATTGTTCCATGTTATTATAGTATCAATCTTGGATGGTTTATATACACTTACAAGCAATTATATATCATTTTTCGGGACTAACCTATTAACTTAGTGCCTAGTGCCAGTTGCTGTTTTTTGCCTGTTTTTGGTTTTTCAGAATATCAGCACCAAACGAAGTCCAAATGCCACACAACTTTTTGGAGATTTTTTGGACATAATAGACCCTATAAGCTTTAGGAGGGGACGAGAAGTTGGATCAGTGGCCCATGAGGCACCGGGGCGCACCCAGGGGGTAGGGCACACCCTAGTGGCTTGTGGGCCCCATGTGGTTCTGTTTGACCTAACTCCGCCTCTATAAATGCTCTAAAATCAGGAAACCAACAGAGTAGTCCATGTAATACTTTTTCCACCACCGCAAGTCTTTGTTATCGAGAGATCCCATCTGGAGGCCTTTTCCGGCACTCTGCTGGAGGGGAATCAATCACGGAGGGGCTCTACATCAACCTTGCTGCCCTTCCGATGATCTGTGAGTAGTTTGCCACACACCTACGGGCCCATAGTTAGTATCTAGATGGCTTCTTGTCTCTATTGGATCTTCAATACAATGTTCTCGTCGATGTTCTTGGAGTTCTACCCGATGTAATCACTTTTTGCGGTGTGTTTATTGGGATCTGATGAATTGTAAGTTTATGATTAGATTACGCATGAATATTGTTTGAGTTTCCTCTAAACTCTTTTATGCATGATTATGATAGCTTTGTATATATCTCTGATATATTGATTTGGTTTGCCCAACTAGATTGATTTATCTTGATATGGGAGAGGTGCTTTGTAATGGGTTTGATCTTGCTGTGCTCAATCCCAGTGACAGAAAGGGACATGACACGTATTGTATCGTTGCTATTAAGGACAAAAAGATGGGGTTTATTCATGCGTGAGTTTCCTTTGTTACATCATGTCACCTTGCTTAAGGAGTTACTCCGTTCTTTATGAACTTAATACTCTAGATGCATGCTGGATAGCGGTCGATGTGTGGAGTAATAGTAGTAGATGCATAATTGTTTCCGTCTACTTGTCTTGAAGGTGATGCCTATATACATGATCAATGCCTTGGATATCGTCATGATTATTTGCTTTTCTATCAATTTCCCAACAGTAATTTGTTTACCCACCGTATGCTATTTTCAAGAGAGAAGCCTCTAGTGAAAACTATGGCCCCTGAGTCTACTTATATCATATATTAAAAATCCTAAAAATACCTTTCTGCAATTTTACTTTATTTATTTTATTTTGTATTTTTGTTCTATCAATCTATCTATCACCATACAATTTAATCTTGCAATTAACCGCCAAGGGATTGACAACCCCTTGTTCGCGTTGGGTGCAAGGATTTGTTATTTTGTGTGGAGGTGTTGTTAATGAGTTGTTGCGTAATTCTCCTACTGGATTGATAAACTTGGTTTCATAACCGAGGGAAATACTTATCTCTATTGTATTGCATCATCCTCCCCTCTTCGGGGAAATTCCAACGCAGCTCACAAGTAGCAGGAAGAATTTCTGGTGCCATTGTAGGGGAGACATCATCAACATCTATCAAGTACCTACGCATAAACTTTCATCTCCTGGCATTTATTTTATTTGCCTTTGCCTCTTGTTTTCATCTCTCCCACTTCTAAAAGGTTTTTAAAAAATACAAAAATATTTGCCATTTGCCTTTTTGCATGCTTTCTTGCTTGTTGCTTGTTTGAAACTGCTATCATGGGTGATTTTGGCATGCTGGTAAGTGAGGATGGTAAAATTCTAAACTTGAAATTTCTACCAATCTTGATGCTAAAACTTTTGCAATGGGACAAGGGAATGTTATAGGAAAAAGTGTTATCCAAGAATTCTTTTATTTCATTGGAACCTTGGCTTGTGATGATGTTCCTCTACTTAAAAGAACAAAAAATTATGCCGAAGCTATTTCTGCACTTATTCTTAAACTTGAGAGAAGATTTATCCGTACCCATCCTACTTTGCAAAGATTGTTTTATGAGTTGCCGGTCATAAAAAACCCTAGAGCTAAGAAGATAGCTATCCTTGTTGTCATGAATGAATTTGATTACATAGTGCGAGAAGCTAGAGAGCTTTGATTTTTCCGATATGAACCGCGAAAAACCATAGATGAGATTTTATACAATAGTGATTACTTGTTGAGATATTTATTTTGCAATGATCACACTTTTGATGAGAATACCAAAAAGGAGGTCCCTCCTTAACAAGTTTTCAATGGTTTTGATAAACAATATTCTTGGATTGTAAAAGGGAATCAAGAGGGATCTGATGATGGTCAACTTAGTAATCCTAAAATTCTTATGAATGATGTGTTTCATATTATCTGTTAAAAGCCCCCTAAACAGAACACATCCTTAGAAAATAAGAAGAAAGACTACAATACTTGAAACTATGCACTATGCCTAGCTAGGGGCATAAAACAATAGCGCTAGTTGGGAGGCAACCCAGTAGTTATATTTATTTTGTTGTTTATTTTTCGTTTTCTTGTGCGCACACAATGATGCTACTCTTATGGTTATGTTTTTGTGTTTAAATTAGTGTTTGTGCCAAGTAAAGCCTTTGGGATGATTTTGACGATAGTTGCTTGGATTCTGTGCAAAAATAGAAACTTTTGCGTCTAGTAACAGAATTGTTAAAAATCACTTGAGTGTGATAAAATTATGAAGTTTTTATACATGATTGATCTACAAATGGCCTATGTTGTCCTAATTGTTCAAAACTTTTGGAGTTACAGAAGTACAGTCAATATTCAGATTGCTACAAACTATTCTATTTTTGTCAAATTCTGTTTTTGATGCATTGTTTTGCTTGTTTTGATGGAACTATTGATTGTATCGAGTGGTATAAGCCATGGATAATTTAGAATACAATAGGTATAATGCAAAAATAAAATATGAATGGGTTTGCAACTGTACTTAAAGTAGTAATTTGTTTTATTATAGTAACGAATCTCACGAAGATTTTGTTAAGTTTTGTGTGATTAAAATTTTCAAGTTATGGGTGAGATCACGATGGATGAAGGAATAAGGAGTGACAAGAGCCTAAGCTTGAGGATTCCCAGGGCACCCCAAGGTAATATTCAAGGACTCACAGCAACTAAGCTTGGGGGTGCCCCGGAAGGCATCCCCTCTTTGTTCTATCGACCATCGGTAATTTTACTTGGAGCTATATTTTTATTTTTTGAGCAATTTTTATTCATCACATGATATGCGTTTTTCTTGGAGCGTCGTGTATTATATGAGTCTTTTCTCTATTTTATTTTTAGTTTATCACAATAATCTTTTCTGGACACACCTATTTGAGAGAGCCACACACTTATCATGATTTGTTAGAATACTCTTTGTGCTTCACTTATATGTTTTGAGCTAGGTAGTTGCTCTAGTTCTTCACTTAAATCTTTTTGAGAACGATGGTGATTATATTTTAAAGAAATACATGCACTCTCATGCTTCACTTATATTTTTTTGAGAGTTGATAAGATTAAATTTTCAAGAAATATTTGCACTCTCATGCTTCACTTATATCTTTTTGAGAATTAAGAATAGTAATGGTAATTTGCACAAGATATGAACTTGGTCCCAAAGTGACGAATATTCAAGAGGGATATAATAAAAACTTTCATGAAAGATCATTGGATGTGATAAGTTTGATCCCTTGCAATAGTTTGCGATATGGAGATGATAATATGTGAGTCATGCTAGTGAGTACCTATGGTTTGGTAAGAATATTGGTGTTAATGTTTGTGATTCCCTATGCATGCACGTAAAGTCAATAGTTATGCAACGAAATTATATCCTACTTCTGGTGCATTATTCAGTGTTAGTTATGTTCAATGCATGTTTATGACTGCTTTCATTTTTTGGTTGGTCGCTTCTCAATCTATTTGCTAGCCTTCATTTGTACTAAGCCGGAATGCTGCTTGTGCATCCAATTTCTTAAACCCAAGTTGTGCCAAATGAGTCCACCATACCTACCTATATGCGCTATTTCCATGTCGTTCCAAGTAAATTTGCATGTGCCAACTCTAATTTTTCAAAATAAGTTTTCGTTTTGTGTGCGCGTACCGCTCATGAAGGGGCGGGGGTGGACAATATTTTCCATGCTAGGTGGGTTATTCTCATGATAAGTGTTTATTCTCTTGTCATTGCACAAGAAAGTGGCAGGTAATAGGAATGCTCAGTCCCGATAGGAAAAAGAATATGATGATAATAATAAATTCATTCTAAAGTGTTGGTATGGAAGGCACCCGTGGATACGGTTAGCCATGGATTGTGAAAGAATGGTGGAAAGGAAATAAACTTTATTTTCTGTTTGGGAACCGCCTATAATGTGTCTAGCATGGAAGATATTGGGAATTCTCGGTCGTTTTCGTTGACAGGAAAAGCATGACTCTCAAAATAATTTTATCTCTCTAATCTAAGCCTTGAGCTCTGGCACCTCTACAAATTCCTGCTTCCCTCTGCGAAGGGCCTATCAATTTACTTTTATGCAATTTTTATTTTTATTTTGAGTCTCCAACTTCTCTTACAAAGCACCAACTAGAGAGCACTATTGTCATACTTGTGCATTGGGTGTAGCTAATATTGAGTGTATTTCATGAATGGATCAATGATTGAGCATAATGGGGTAGGGACAACTTTCTTTAGAGTTGATATTTTTAAAGACATGGTCGCTTGTCAGTATGCTTGAGTATTTATGTCTTCATGTCAAACTATAAACTATTGCTTTGAATCATTGAAGTCTAAATGTCCATGCCACAAAAGAAAACATTATATGATGAATATGATAGGTAGCAT
The DNA here is from genome assembly GCF_002162155.2 of Triticum dicoccoides. Taxonomy (NCBI): domain Eukaryota; kingdom Viridiplantae; phylum Streptophyta; class Magnoliopsida; order Poales; family Poaceae; genus Triticum; species Triticum dicoccoides. The sequence goes on along the minus strand of NC_041393.1, from coordinate 219,489,625 downwards.
TTGATACGTCTCCATCGTATCTATAATTTTTTATTGTTCCATGCCAATATTCTTCAACTTTCATATACTTTTGGCAACTTTTTATACTATTTTTGGGACTAACATATTGATCCAGTGCCAAGTGCCAGTTCATGTCTGTTGCATGTTTTTTGTTTCGCAGAAACCCAATATCAAACGGAGTCCAAACGGGATAAAAACGAACAGAGATTTTTTTGGAATATTTATGATTTTCGGGAAGTAAAATAAACGCGAGATGGTGTCTAAGGTGGTCACGAGGTAGGGGGCGCGCCCTACCCCCCAGGCGCGCCCCTGACCCTCGTGGTCCACCCGTAAGGCGGTTGACGCTCTTATTTTGGCGCAAGAAAGCTAATTTTATGAGAAAGACCTTGGCGAAAGATTCACCCCAATCGAAGTTACGTATCTCCAGATATAAAGGAAATGGTGAAGGGGTAGAATCAGGGAACGCAGAAACAGCGAGATAGATCCAATCTCGGAGGGGCTCTCGTCCCTCCCAAGCCATGGGAGCCAAGGACCAGACGGGAAACCCTTCTCCCATTTAGGGAGGAGGTCAAGGAAGAAGAAGAAGAAGGGGGGCTCTCTCCCCCTTGCTTCCGGTGGCGCCGGAACGTCGCCGGGGGCCATCATCATCACCACGATCTTCACCAACACCGCCGTCATCTTCACCAACATCTCCATCACCTTCCCCCTTCTATCTACAGCAGTCCACTCTCCCGCAACCCGCTGTACCCTCTACTTGAACATGGTGCTTTATGCTTCATATTATTATCCAATGATGTGTTGCCATCCTATGATGTCTGAGTAGATTTCCATTGTCCTATCGGTGATTGATGAATTTCTATGATAGGTTTGAGTTGCATATTTTATTATTGGTGCTGTCCTATTGTGCCCTCCGTGTCGCGCAAGCGTGAGGGGTTCCTGCTGTAGGGTTTGCAATATGTTTATGATTTGCTTATGGTGGGTGGCGTGAGTGACAGAAGCACAAACCCGAGTAAGTAGGTTGTTTGCGTATGGGATAAAGGGGACTTGATACTTTAATGCTATGGTTGGGTTTTACCTTAATGAATCTTTAGTAGTTGCGGATGCTTGCTAGAGTTCCAATCATAAGTGCGTATGATCCAAGTAGAGAAAGTATGTTAGCTTATGCCTCTCCCTCAAATAGAATTGCAATAGTGATTACCGGTCTAGTAACATAGTCAGTTGCCTAGGGACAATTCCAAAACTCCTACCACCACTTTTCCACACTCGCTATATTTACTCTTTATTGCTTCTTTATCTAAACAGCCCCTACTTTTTATTTACGTGTTCTTTATTATCTTGCAAACCTATCCTATCACACCTACAAAGTACTTCTAGTTTCATACTTGTTCTAGGTAAAGCGAACGTCAAGCGTGCGTAGAGTCGTATCAGTGGCCGATAGGACTTGAGAGAGTATTTGTTCTACCTTTAGCTCCTCGTTGGGTTCGACACTCTTACTTATCGAAAGAGGCTACAACTATCTTGTATACTTGCGGGTTATCAAGACCTTTTTCTGACGCCGTTGCCGGGGAGTCATAGCGTGGGGTGAATATTCTCGTGTGTGCTTGTTTGCTTTATCACTAAGTAATTTTTATTTGCTGTTCTTAGTTGTTCTCTATCTTTAGTTATGGGTAGGAAACGCAAAATACCAAAAAAATTAGTTGTACCTACTGCTCCAATGATTGAAGAATCACTCAAAATCTATCACACTACTGAAGCTTTTTACTTGGATCATCTTCGATCCCTATGTGCTCGTGCTGAAACCCCAACTAGTTTAGTTGAGGGCAAATCTTTAGATGAGCATGCTTGTTATGTGCGACACCGTATATCTGAAAAAGGGAAACTACTATGGGATCAAATTCAATGTTTGCAATGCTATGCTTGGAATTTATGTGAAATATATGATGTTACTTGTTGTTCTGAAATCCCTAAGAAACACCTTCCCTACCAATGTGAGTTTATTGATAATGGAATCGTATCTTCGTATGCTAAGGGTGTTTATAATTACTATGATGTTCAACAAATTGAAGAATTTGTTGCTTTTAAGGGTGCTTTTGAAATTGCTTCTTTGATTGAAAAGTATGGTGCTACTCTTTACGAATCTGAAAATTTTGTCATACTTAAATATTGCTATGATAATAATGCTTCTAATCCTTATGTTAAACCATATATTGAGAACTACTCCGCTGTCCAAGAAGAGACTAATATTTTGCAGGAGTCTATGGAAGAAGAAACTGATGAAACTATGAGCTCATTGGATGAAAAAGATGATGAGGAGAGCGAAGAACAAGAAGAGGAAGAGCGGATTGATCACCCGTGCCCACCTTCTAATGAGAGTAACTCTTCAACTCATACATTGTTTAATTCCCCTTCATGCTTATCGAAGGATGATTGCTATGATGACTGTTATGATCCCATTGATTCTCTTGAAATATCCCCTTTTGATGATGCTTGCTATGCTTGTGGCCAAGATGCCAATATGAATTATGCTTATGGAGATGAACTTGCTATAGTTCCTTATGTTAAACATGAAATTTTTGCTATTGCACCCACGCATGATAGTCCTATTATCTTTTTGAATTCTCCCAACTACACTATTTCGGAGAAATTTGTGCTTATTAAGGATTATATTGATGGGTTCCTTTTACCATTGCACATGATGATTTTGATGAATGTAATATGCATATGCTTGCTGCGCCTACTTGCAATTATTATGAGAGAGGAACTATTTCTCCACCTCTCTATGTTTCCCATACTATGAAATTGCAAGAAACTGCTTATACTATGCATTGGCCTTTACTATGTGTGCATGAATTGTTCTTTTATGACATGCCGATGCATAGGAAAAGAGTTAGACTTCGTTGTTGCTTGATATATGTTACTTCGTGCTCACTACTAAATTACAAATCATTGTTAATTAAAATTGGCTTTGATATACCTTGGGATCTGGGTGGATTCATTACTTGAGCACTAAATGCCTAGCTTAATGGCTTTAAATAAAGCGCTGCCAGGGAGACAACCCGAAAGTTTTAGAGAGTAATTTATTTCTGTTGAGTGCTTTCATATAGTTTAAAAAAACAAAAAAATAAAGAGGGGAACCTAAAAACTTTTCAAAAAGGAAAGTGAAAGTGAGAAAGACAAGCATTGTTGAAGTGGGAGCTAGCCTTGAACTTTGTTCATGCTCACGGAAACTTTGTGAATCTTGATTTCAGAAACTTTTCAACAAAAATAATTATCCCCTTGTACAATTCCATTGTATTATAAAAATAATGTGCTAAGGTTTGCCTTTAGGATGTTTACAATGCTTGTTGGTTTGTACGGTGCAGGACAGAAACTTTGGCTGTAGTGCGCGATTTTACATTTTTAACTGGAAAGTCAAACGGTTCTGATTCATTTTGCACTTTCTTTATGTAGAACTTGTTTATTTTTTCCTAATTTTGGTAGAAGTTTTGGGGTACAAGAAGTATGGTGGATGTTCAGATTACTACAGACTGTTCTGTTTTTGACAGATTCTGTTTTTGATGCATAGTTTGCTTGTTTTGATGAATCTATCAATTTATATCAGTGGATTAAGCCATGGAAAAGCTATATTACAGTAGACACAATGAAAAAACAAAATATGAATTGGTTTGCAACAGTACTTAGAGTGGTGATTTGCTTTATTATACTAACGGATCTTACCGAGTTTTCTGTTGAAGTTTTGTGTGGATGTAGTGTCTAATCGAGGATGTCTCGATATGAGGAAAAGAAAGAGAGGCAAGAGATCAAGCTTGGGGATTCCCAAGGCACCCCAAGTAAATATTCAAGGAGACTCAAGCATCTATGCTTGGGGGTGCCCCGGAAGGCATCCCCTCTTTCTTCAACAAGTATCGGTATGTTTTCAAATTCGTTTCGTTCATGCATTATGTGCAAGTCTTGGAGCGTCTTTTGCATTTAGTTTTAATTTTTCTTGTATGCACCATGCTGGTATGAGATAGTCCTTGGTTGATTTATAGAATGCTCATTGCACTTCACTTAAATCTTTTGAGTATGGATTTATAGAATGCTTCATGTGCTTCACTTATATCATTTGAAGTTTGGATTGCCTGTTTCTCTTCACATAGAAAACCGCCATTTGTAAAATGCTCTTTTGCTTCAATTATATTTGTTAGAGCGTGGGCATATATTTTGTAGAAATAATTAAACTCTTGCTTCACTTATATCTATTTAGAGAGATGACATGAATTGGTCATTCACATGGTTAGTCATAAAATCCTACATAAACTTGTAGATCGCTGAATATGATATGTTTGATTCCTTGCAATAGTTTTGCAATATAAAGATGGTGATATTAGAGTTATGCTAGTGGGTGGTTGTGGATTGTAGAGACACTTGTGTTGAGGTTTGCAAGTCCCGTAGCATGCACGTATGGTAATCGGTGTGTGACAAATTTGAAGCATGGGGTGTTTCTTTGATTGTCTTTCTTATGAGTGGCAGTCGGGGACGAGCGATGGTATTTTCCTACCAATCTATCCCCCTAGGGGCATGCGTAGTAGTACTTTGCTTCGAGGGCTAATAAACTTTTGCAATAAGTATATGAGTTCTTTATGACTAATGTGAGTCCATGGATTATACGCACTTTTACCTTTCCATCATTGCTAGCCTCTTCGGTACCGTGCATTGCCCTTTCTCACCTCGAGAGTTGGTGCAAACTTCGCCAGTGCATCCAAACCCCGTGGTACGATATGCTCTATCACACATAAGCCTCATTATATCTTCCTCAAATCAGCCACCATACCTAGCTATTATGGCATTTCCATAGCCATTCCGAGATATATTGCCATGCTTTCCATCATCATCATATACATAACTTGAGCATTCATTGTCATATTGCTTTGCATGATCGTAAGATAGCTAGCATGATGTTTTCATGGCTTGTCCGTTTTTTGATGTCATTGCTACGCTAGATCATTGCACATCCCAGTACACCGCCGGAAGCATTCATATAGAGTCATATCTTTGTTCCAGTATCGAGTTGTAATATCGAGTTGTAAGTAAATACAAGTGTGATGATCATCATTATAGAGCATTGCCCCATAAAAAAAGGAAAGGCCAAAGAAGCCTAAATAAAAAAGGGGGCCAAAGAAGCCCACCAAAAAAAAGGGGCAATGTTACTATCCTTTTTCCACACTTGTGCTTCAAAGTAGCACCATGTTCTTCATATAGATTGTCTCCTATGTTGTCACTTTCATATACTAGTGGGAAATTTCATTATAGAACTTGGCTTGTATATTCCAACGATGGGCTTCCTCAAATGCCCTAGGTCTTCATGAGCAAGCAAGTTGGATGCACACCCACTTAGTTTCTTTTATTGAGCTTTCATACATTTATAGCTCTTAGTGCATCCGTTGCATGGCAATCCCTACTCCTCGCATTGACATCAATTGATGGGCATCTCCATAGCCCGTTGATTAGCCGCGTCGATGTGAGACTTTCTCCTTTTTTGTCTTCTCGACCTAACCTCCATCATTATATACTATTCCACATATAGTGCTATATCCATGGCTTGCGCTCATGTATTGTGTGAGGGTTGAAAAAGCTGAAGCGCATTAAAAAGTATGAACCAATTGCTCGGCTCATCATCGGGGTTGTGCATGATGGGGGCATTTTTGTGTGACAAAGATGAAGCATGGCCAAACTATATGATTTTGTAGGGATAAGCTTGCTTTGGCCTTGTTGTTTTGAAAAGACATGATTGCTTTATTAGTACGCTCGAAGTATTATTGTTTTTATGTCAAATGATAGACTATTGCTTTGAATCACTCGTGTCTTAATATTCATGCCATGATTAGACATATGATCAAGATTATGCTAGGCAGCATTCCACATCAAAAATTATCTTTTTTATCATTTACCTACTCGAGGACGAGCAGGAATTAAGCTTGGGGATGCTGATACGTCTCCGTCGTATCTATAATTTTTTATCGTTCCATGACAATATTATTCAACTTTCATATACTTTTGGCAACTTTTTATACTATTTTTGGGACTAACATATTGATTCAGTGCCCAGTGCCAGTTCCTGTCTGTTGCATGTTTTTTGTTTCGCAGAAACCCAATATCAAACGGAGTCCAAACGGGATAAAAATGAACGGAGATATTTTTTTGGAATATTTATGATTTTCGGGAAGTAAAATCAACGCGAGACGGTGTCCGAGGTGGTCACGAGGTAGGGGGGCGCGCCCTACCCCCTCAGGCGCGCCCCTGACCCTCGTGGTCCACCCGTAAGGTGGTTGACGCTCTTCTTTTGGCGCAGGAAAGCTAATTTTATGAGAAAGACCTGGGCGAAAGATTCACCCCAATCGGAGTTACGGATCTCCAGATATAGAGGAAACGGTGAAGGGGTAGAATCAGGGAACGCAGAAACAGAGAGATAGATCCAATCTCGGAGGGGCTCTCACCCCTCCCAAGCCATGGGAGCCAAGGACCAGAGGGGAAACCCTTCTCCCATCTAGGAGGAGGTCAAGGAAGAAGAAGAAGAAGGGGGGATCTCTCCCCCTTGCTTCCGGTGGCGCCGGAACGCCGCCGGGGGCCATCATCATCACCACGATCTTCACCAACACCGCCGTCATCTTCACCAACATCTCCATCACCTTCCCCCTTCTATCTACAGTGGTCCACTCTCCCGCAACCCGCTGTACCCTCTACTTGAACATGGTGCTTTATGCTTCATATTATTATCCAATGATGTGTTGTCATCCTATGATGTCTGAGTAGATTTCCATTGTCCTATCGGTGATTGATGAATTTCTATGATTGGTTTGAGTTGCATATTTTATTATTGGTGCTGTCCTATTGTGCCCTCCGTGTCGCACAAGCGTGAGGGATTCCCTCTGTAGGGTTTGCAATATGTTTATGATTTGCTTATGGTGGGTGGCGTGAGTGACAGAAGCACATACCCGAGTAAGTAGGTTGTTTGCGTATGGGATAAAGGGGACTTGATACTTTAATGCTATGGTTGGGTTTTACCTTAATGAATCTTTCGTAGTTGCGGATGCTTGCTAGAGTTCCAATCATAAGTGCGTATGATCCAAGTAGAGAAAGTATGTTAGCTTATGCCTCTCCCTCAAATAGAATTGCAATAGTGATTACCGGTCTAGTAACATAGTCAGTTGCCTAGGGACAATTCCACAACTCCTACCACCACTTTTCTACACTCGCTATATTTACTCTTTATTGCTTCTTTATCTAAAGAGCCCCTACTTTTTATTTACATGTTCTTTATTATCTTGCAAACCTATCCTATCACACCTACAAAGTACTTCTAGTTTCATAGTTGTTCTAGGTAAAGCGAACGTCAAGCGTGCGTAGAGTCGTATCAGTGGCCGATAGGACTTGAGAGAGTATTTGTTCTACCTTTAGCTCCTCGTTGGGTTCGACACTCTTACTTATCGAAAGAGGCTACAACAATCCCGTATACTTGCGGGTTATCAGCATTCCACATCAAAAATTCTATTTTTATCATTTACCTACTCAAGGACGAGAAGGAATTAAGCTTGGATATGCTTGATACGTCTGCAATGTATCTATAGTCTTTGATTGTTCCATGATATTATAGTATCAGTCTTAGATGTTTTATATACACTTACAAGCAATTATATATCATTTTTTGGAACTAACTTCTTAACTTATCGCCCAGTGTCAATTCTGTTTTTTTGCCTATTTTTGGTTTTTTAGTATATCAGTACCGAACGAAGTCCAAATGCCACGGAACTTTTTGGAGATTTTTTCTGGACATAAGAGACCCTAGCTTCGGGAGGGGACGAGAAGATGGCGCAGTGGCCTACGAGGCACGAGGGCGCGCCCAGGGGGGTAGGGCGCACCCTGTTGGCTCGTGGGGCTGATGTGGCTCCATTTGACCTAACTTCGCCTCTATGAATTCTCTAAAATCTGGAAACCAACAGAGGAGTCCACGCAATACTTTTTTCGCCGCCGCAAGTCTTTGTTCTAGAGAGATCCCATCTGGAGGCCTTCTCCAGCACTCTGCTGGAGGGGGAATCAATCACGGAGGGGCTCTACATCAACCTTGCCGCCCTTCTGATGATGTGTGAGTAGTTTACCGTAGACCTACGGGTCTATACTTAGTAGCTAGACAGCTTCTTCTCTCTATTTGATCTTCAATACAATGTTCTCCTAGATGTTTTTGGAGTTCTATCCGATGTAATTACTTTTTGCGGTGTGTTTGTTGGGATCCGATGAATTGTGAGTTTATGATCAGATTATCCATTAAAATTATTTGAGTTTTCTCTGAACTTTTTTATGCATGATTATTATAGCTTTGTATTTCTCTCCGATCTATTGATTTGGTTTGGTCGACTAGATTGATTTACCTTGCAATGTGAGAGGTGGTTTGTAATGAGTTCGATCTTGCGGTGCTCAATCCCAGTGACAGATAGGGACATGGCATGTATTGTATTGTTGCTATTAAGGATAAAAATATGGGGTTTATTCATGCGTGAGTTTACTTTGTCTACATCATGTAATCTTGATTAAGGTGTTACTCCGTTCTTTATGAACTTAATACTCTAGATGCATGCTGGATAGCGGTTGATATGTGGAGTAATAGTAGTAGATGCAGAATTGTTTCGGTCTACTTGTCTTAGACATGAAGCCTATATACATGATCATTACCATAGATATCGTCTTAATTATTTGCTTTTCTATCGATTTCCCAACATTAATTTGTTTACTCACCGTATGCTATTTTCAAGACAGAAGCCTCTACTAAAAACTATGCCCCCTGGTCTACTTCTATCATATATTAAAAATCCTAAAAATACCTTGCTGCAATTTTACTTTATTTATTTTATTTTGTATTTTTTGTTGGATCTATCTATCTATCTATCACATACTATTTAATCTTGCAATTAACCGCAAAGGGATTGACAACCCCTTGTTTGCGTTGGGTGCAAGGATTTGTTATTTTGTGTGAAGGTGCTATTAACGAATTGTTGCGTGATTCTCGCACTGCATTGATAACCTTGGTTTCATAACTGAGGAAAATACTTATCTCTACTATACCACATCATCTTCTCCTGTTCGGGGAAATCCCAATGCAGTTCACAAGTAGCAGGCACCCCGTTGATGGCGATGCTTGGAAGTACTTTGATGCAAAACATGAAGTACTTGCTAAATATGCCCGCAACTTGAGGTTAGGATTTGCAAACAATGGATTCAATCCCTTTGGACACATGAGCATTGCATACATTATGTGGCTTGTTTTTGTCATTCCGTACAAGTTCCCACCACTAATGGAATCAGGATCTTTGCCGTCAGCTAGCTCTTTGCCGTCTGCTAGCCGACAACAAAGAAGGTCTTTGCCATCAGCTTACAGAAAGCCGACGACAAAGAACAAGTTGACAACAAAGATTGAGTTTGCCATCAGCCTGGTCTTTGCCGTCTGCTAATAGACAGTAAAGAAGCTTTGCTGTCTGCTAGCAGACGACAAAGAGGGAGGGTGGCCCACGAACGAGAACCACCCAACGGCCATTTTCTTTGCCATCCGCTAGCTGACAGCAAAGAAAGTGCCCAAACTAATGTCTGTTAGCTAGGCTCTTTGTCGTCTGCTAGCAGACGGCAAAGAACCGTGCCCTAACTAAAAAGACAACATGCCCACGCCCCACCCCTCTCTCTTTGTCCCCTCTCTCCGCCCTGTGCCCGAGCCGACGCCCCGCGCCACCCCCGTCACCGGCCGCCCCTCCCCCGTGCCGCCGCTGCCCCGCGCCACCCACATTGCCGTGCCGCCCCGTCGACCCCCTCTCTGCCCTGCGCCAACCCCGTCGCGGTGCTGCCCCCGCCGCCCCGGTGACCCCCTCCTCCGCCCCGCGCCACCCCGACCTCGCCCGCTACTCCTTCGACCACACGCTTCGCTGCGAGGTGAGCTGCCCGTCCACTTCGCTCGATCCGTGTCAATCATTTGCTTGCTGGACCTAAATGAAACTTTTCCTTTAATAAAAACCAAATGAAATTTTCCAGTTAATTAAAGGATCATTTGTAGTTTTAGTAGTTTTGCTTGCATCTGTACTTTTAATTAAAGGTTCATCTGTTTTCATAGTCTTGAACCTTGTGTGGGGAGCTGTTTTCATACTCCCTCTATATATGAGAGACATTATGGGCACCTCCGAGATACCTAGCCAACATATATATCAATTTAAATTATCAAGTAGGGAGAAAATCCTATGTATGGGTCGTCAGGAGTGTTTGTTGAATCTCCTGATTTTCATGTTTTATACAAATATTATAATAACATTTAATGGTCAAAAACGGCAATTTTTATGTGATATGGAGTGACAACTCGTCATTCAATGATATTTTTTACCCCTATGTGAACTGCTGTCCATTTTAATTTCACAACGTAATTGTCACTTGGAAAAAATATTAAATGAATTATGATATTGGTTGAAGTGTGACAGTAGAAGACATAAGGTCCATGGCATGTCATGCTAAATTTTAGTTGTCTATATTTCACCAAATTTCAAATAATTTTTCTACCAAAAATAAATGAAAAAATATTGGTTACACTTGAACCTTGTGTTATCTTTGAATATCACCATCAATATCATCGGCAGTGGTAATGTTTTCTTATTGGTATCACCATCAATTTGGTTTACATTTTCAGTTTTGTTTCATGTCTAAAGAAATCCCTAGTTTTGAAGGGTTCTAGTTGTTGCCATCATATGTCCACAAGTGCATTGCTTTTTGAATGTGAAATGATAACTTGGTGTAGTTGATTATCTTCTGCTCAAAACTTCTTCTGCTGTAATGTTGTATGATAATGTTGTACGGGTAGTAATTGGTCTTTTTTGCTGCTTATCAGAGATGGGGGGGCGCCACCGCAGGCTGCACTCTGTCACACCGGAGTACGAGTTGGATGGTCTCGAGTTCTTCATGATCATACTTGAGAATTCCTCCAGGAGGCAGGTATATAAAAGAAGAGATCTCCCCTTCACCCATCTCTTTATGATAACTCTGCTATTTGCTACATCACTCCTTGACCCACGTTGCAGAGGCTACCTGACACTTTTATGAAGATGCTGGATGGCCATCGACCAAAGAATGTGAAGCCGCGACATGCTGGCAGTGGGCTTCGTAGACATTGGGACGTGGAGGTGGTGATCAGGTATGGCCACATGTACCTGTGTCGTGGCTGGGAGCAGTTCATCCATTCCTACGGCCTGCGGCACGGGTACTTCCTTGTCTTCAGGTATGACGGTGACGCCATGGTCACCGTGAAGGTGCTCAACATGATTATGTGCCACATGCGCTACTAGGACGATGACGATGCCAGTACGTTCTGCCTCTTCTTCCTCTACATTTGTCTTTGTCTCACATCGATTGTTAATTTTTTGTTGTTGCATTTGGTTAGGCAATGGGAGCAGCAGTAGCGACTCTAGCTACAGCCAAAGCAACAGAGACTCTGGCTACAGCAAAAGCAGTAGCAAGGATGATCCGGAATGCAGTGGGGAAGAAGCAGAGCAGAGTGGGGATGAGGAGGTGCAACCTATTTTGTCTGACGATGACCTCGCGATGGTGGTGGCTGACGATGGCCAAGCGATGGTGGTAGCTGACGATGGCCAAGAGATGGTGGTGGCTTATGATGACCTAGCGATGGTACTGCCTGAAGATGGCCTTGCAATGGTGGTGTTCCCTGACAATGACCTCACGATCTCACAACTGGGCGACATGACCATGCCATTTGTGGTAGAAGACTACATCCTACTCCCTCGCCGCTCTAAGCGCATTAGGATGACGAATGAGAAGGGGAAGGAGGAGGAGTGAAGCATGTCAGGTATGTCAGTGTTGACGCTCGAAAACGGCATGATGCGGTCAAATATATGATTTCATGTCACATTGGATGGCTCTCTTCAACCCGATCGAAATAGATATAGAGATGATCCAAAATGGAGCTTGGATGCAAAAGTTATGACAATCTTAGAGATGCTTGTATTAACATCAGACCAAAGAATGACATGAAACCTAATTAATATGGCCTATGATGGAAAAATTTACAACCCCAAAGTTCTTCGTCTTGTCGGAACGGACGATTTTGATATAAGAGTCGTCCCCATCCGAGGTCGTATGCAAAAGTTATAGGCAAAACCGTGCGCTGCAGCAGTGTTTGGCCAGATCATCCGGGCCGGGTTCAGATCAGCCAGGAAATTGAAGCACCGAAAACATCAAAAGGTTTATGATGAAGCCGGATGATCTAGGTCTAGTCCCGGATGATCTGGGGGCAGGCCGGACAATCCGGGTAGAAGTCCGGACGTCCGGACAGCTTTTTCTGCTATAGACTTTATAAAACGGCCCGAAACACCCTCAAAATGGCATCAGATCGAAAAGTGTTCAACATGAAAGTTGTGCGTCTCGTCGAGACAGTTGACGAGTTGCTGTCAGAAAACTGGACTAGGTCGGATCATCCGGGCCTAGAGACGGACATCCGGGCCGGAGGTCGTGAGAAGTCCAAGTTTGGTTAGATTTTGATGATTTGGACGGCAAGGCAAGTCCTTTTCTTATAAGGGAAGTCCATCCGCCTCTTATATAGATAAGAGGTGACGGCCGATTGAACAACAACACACAATCGAACAAATCTATCTACACTTTTTACCTTTACTTTTCCTTCTCCCTTGTTCTTTTTCTTCCTCGTTCTTCGTTAGTTCTTCTTGTTGCAGGGCGACGAACCTCGAGGCCCTAGGGGCGGTCAAGCTGACCTAGGGTAGCCCACAGCCACCGTGCGTCCTGACGGGGTCCCTCTCGGGCGTCTGGGGTTTCGGGTCTATATAAACGCCCGCCGGAGTGCCTGCGTACCGCGCTTACGGTCGGGTCTCCTTCAACGTGAGCTGCAGTGCATCATCCTCGGCGTCGAGGGTACACGGTGACATGTTTGTGTGCGGACACACTTTTTGGCGACTCCGCTTGGGAATGAAGCTTTGAACGGTCTCCGGCACGTTCCTGCAATGAAGAGATCGTCATCTAGGGTTTGCAATCTATAAAGGTAATATGAACACCCAATTCCCCTTTTTAGATGCAAATAATTCATATGTTGTTGCTAGATCGCCTAATGAGCATAATGTATCGGCTAGCCCTAGTTTTATCAATCATGCATCTAATTATGCGCAAGAGCCGATGCAAAATAATCTTCATGCTTTAAATTCTTATGATTTTAGCAATCGTACAACATATGTATCCTAACTCTCATGCATCAGCAACCCCACAAATCCATATGTCCATGAACAACATGATGAGTTTGGTTAATCAATTTGAAACACCTCATGTTAAACTTCCCAATAGCATACAAGAAAGTGTTTCACCCTTTTATTCATCAGCAACTAATTTGCAATATGTAAATCCAACATTGCCGATGGATGGGAGAATTGGCCATGCTACTACTAGATATTCGGTCAGTTACTCTCAAACATCATATGCTACACCTCATGTTAGTAATTTTTCGGCACCGTATACAACTATAGATGCTCATAGTTCGGCTCTGCACCTTCATGGTCATAGCCGAATAAGTGAAAATTTTGAGGAGTGCACATGCCTTCACCTATTGTTGTAGCATATAATGCATTCTCTATGCAATTGCAGAATTTTGGCAACACCTCATTGCCGAAAGAATCTACAAATCTTGTGGAACAATCCATTACAAAATGGGAAGTGGCTACATTAAAAAGGGATATATCCTGAAATAATAGGATTATTGCTCTTTGCCTTGAAGAGCATGATAAGGGGTTAGTTCCTGATTATAATGCAATAAAAGCTAGTGTTTTGCAAGAAGATGCCAATTGATAAAATTGGCGAGCAAAAATATGGTTTTACAACATTGCATATGCCTTCACCTGGTACTACATCATATTACACACCCCCTACACAACTGCAAAGTTTCGGCAACACCCATGTGTCATTCCGAAAGAATCTAAAAGCATTGGGGGGCAATCATTTCCGGAATGGGCTGAAATTGAGAAAAAACTTAAAGCCAATTTTGATGCTCGCCGCCAGAAAAAAAACAGAAAAAGAATTTGGCTCAAATAAAAGAAGCATTGCCAATTGGTAGAATCAATGAAAGGAAGGATGATTCGGAACATGAAAGTGCTTTGGTTGAAAAAGCCGAATCAAGTAGTATATATTCTTAGTCCATCAAGTCCCAAGAGGCAAGCATTATTAAGAAAGGGCATGGAAAGCATAGCAAAATGACCATGCTTGATTTTTCTGAAGTTAAGGGAGCCTACTTCCTGCCCTATGAGTTTCGTGCCACAGAAATTAACAAGTCTCAAGGACAAGAACAAGTAGCCGAACAAAGTTCGGCTGTCATGATCTTCAAAGCAATGATGCACGGAATCAAGAAAAAGATGATGACAAGGCATTGGGGAGCTATCCAATGACGAAGCAAGATGTTCTTCAAGTCACACCACCATCATGCTCTCCCAACATATTTGAAGAGGTATGGCTGTCAAGTAATTTACCTGTTTTCAGATTTGGTCACAACTTTATTGTTGATGCATCTATTAGACAAATCCTCACAAGTAATTTTGAAAGACCAATGAAGAAGGGTAATTTACTTGTTAGCAATGAAATTGTTATTGAGCATATCGGTCAACCCATTGCGCCATTTATAAAGACCAATACTGACTTGTTGTTGCAGCCAGGGCTTTCCCCATTGCTTTATCTAGAGTTCATATCTAATTGGGTGGCTTTGCTTATTTATTACTTGGCTTACATTTGTTCTCAATTGCGACATGTATGCTCTAACTATTAATTTTTCAAAAATTTAAAGCCAAGGTTAAATTCTTGTGAGAAAACTGATGCTATTATGGTATCTTGTCGAAAGACATCGGATATTGAGTGCAAAACACATTGCATAGTCGAATGGGGAGTTCGTTTTCTTACCTCCAAAGCCGTTCGCACACCAAGATCGGCTAGAAAACAAAAATTATACCTTCGATTCAAACATGTGTGATCAAATCTTTGATTTGTTGTTGCAGAATAATTAGATTAGAATTCTTGATCACTGCATCAAGCCATCAAACCAAGGACGAATGTATTGTAGGTTGCATCATTAGTTCAAACATAATTTTGAGGATTGCAATATGTTTCGTCAAATAGTTAAATCGTCCATTGAAAAAGGACGATTGAAATTTGTTGAGACACCAAGTGATGGCTAGATTATTCCGATTGGTCCTGATGGCAAAAAGTTTATGCATCGGTTGCTTCAAGCTGATCCATTTAAAGAGAAGGTAAAAACTACGTATGACAGGATGAAGCTTTCAAGAAGAGAAGTTGTTGAAGAGCATAATGAACACAATCTTGAGGCCGAGGATTCTATCAAAGCTACAATGAAGACGCGAAGGACTGGGGGCAGCAAGCAAATCCATTGTTCGATGAAAGTGAACCGAAAGAGAACAAAGGCCAAAATAGGTGCAAGTGTAAGAGATCAAAAATCACCTTCGCTGAACTATTGGATAAATATCAAAAGAAGAGTGAAGAGAAGAATGCTTATCGACCGAATCATGCAAAGAAACCAAGATCACCGCCAAGGCGCAAATATGAGGATCGGTATTGGCAAAGTGAGAATTTTTTTGTAACATATTCATATCCTTTTTTTGGGCCGCCAATGCCAATGCCGTGGATGCCTCCCTATGCTCATGTAGATCCATATCCATCATGGGACATATATGATACAAGGGCACATTCTCCATCATATTTTAGACCATCTCACCAATATTATGTAGCTCCGAGAAGATCAACATTTGAACAATCACATGTTAAACGCCGTTTCAATCATAAGGAATCGGTCCGGAGCTCAAGGAAGAAGAAAGAGGTAGTCAAGCAAGTTTATCGCGTTAAAAGAGATGGTCATAAGAGTGCTATTTAAGATTTGATCTCAAATGCAAAAGAGCCAATGGAATTGTTGAGAGTCAAAGTGCCAATTCTGAAGAAAAGAAGTTGAGAGTGCACAAGGCAAAAAAAGAATTGCCATTGGTTAAAACAGAATCACAACCGAGATGCCCACTCGACTTATCGTATTGGCAAAAGAAGGAATTACAAAATCTTAGTGCACAAGAGCTGAGAAAGAAGAACATGGCATGGGTTCCCAAGAGGATCAATCAAAACAAAAATGATGTGCATGCTTCTATTGCAACAAGTACAATAAAAGTGAAGAAAGAGAAGGATGGAAGCAACAAACAATTAAGCCGAAGGTGTGCATCACAACATCAATTTTTTTGGTTAGCATATCACCCATTTTCTTCAACCATGCCATTGATTGCTTTGTCAAGGAATTCATCCCTAGGTATGATCAATTACCCTCCATTGATTTATTTTGATCCATGGATGCAACATAATTTTCTATATCATGAGAGGGTATTACCAAATCACTATATATTTGGTTAGTTACATTTTTGTTGCTAATACAAAGGGGCCAAAATATTTTATTGCTATTTCATTTGTTTATTTCGGATATACATACTTTGGTGGGTGAATTCTACATGGATCTTGTGGTAATGGCCGATATTTATCTATCGTCCTAAGAGTATGTCAATGCTTGGCCCGTGTACTATTCTAACATCGTCCTTAGTTCGATTGGGGAGCAAGACAAGGTATATGCTCATGGAAATTTATATGTATGCCTATATTATGATTGAATGGAGTTGAGACATTATGAACGATGTCAATGAATATGTGTTGCATAGACCAATTCATAGTTACAGAATTGGTGAGTGGGTGTATGCTTTGATTTAATATATATGATTTGGCCTACAAATACTTGAAGTCTATGAGAGGCCAAATCATTGTTGGTTTCATTATTGAGCACTAGATTTATGACATGGATAATATTGATATTAGCCTTGTCTCTCTAGTACTATGGAGATTATGTTTTGATGGTTCAATTCATAATGGCCAAGGTGTTGGTGTTGTTTATATATCTCCTTATGGTGCAATTTTGTGATGCCTCCTGCCACTTAGAATACTTTTGCATAATTAGTCAAAGCCGAATATGCATTGTTATTCGGATTGAATCTTTTACATGCTATATGTGCTATACATATTAAGGCTTTCGGTGATTCGTTATGAGTAGTGCAAGGCTTATCAGTATTTTGACGAATCACTTATAATTTATCTTGAGGTATGTCTAGATGCAAAATTTACTTTGGGTTGCTTTAAAATTGTTCATATTTCTAGGCATGACAATTCAAGAGAGTTGGCACAGCAAGCATCTGGCTTCTATGTTAATCATGGTGTATTGCATTTAATAGCCGATGCTTAGTCTCGTCAACATAGGTAAGGCTGAACTGAAGTCCACCGCTTCGGCCACTAATGAAATTTTTATGCAGGCGAAAGTAAGGATTGGAGAAAGTTTATTGTTGATATCTGCAAAATCCTAGCAAAAGGGTGAATAATATGGTTTGATGGATAGTTTTGACATGCATATCTATGGATCTTTATAGTCGGATTAATAAAGTTGAGAAAGTCTCACCCAAGTTTGCATCAAGGATTCAAAGAAATAATGAACGATATATATTTATCGCCCTAAGCACAAGCAAAGTGGTTGATGGAGTGTTAACATCGTCCTTAGAACCAACACGGTATAAGTTATTTTTCGGCACGCTAGCTTTGCCGAAAAACAGGGGGGCATGTGTTGACGCTTGAAAATGGCATGATCGCCAAGAGTGACTTGAGGTTGTAGCAAGATGAGGTCAAATATATGATTTCATGTCACCATTGGATGGCTCTCTTCAACCCGATTGAAATAGATATAGAGATGATCCAAAATGGAGCGTGGATGAAAAAGTTTTGACAATCTTAGAGATGCCTGTATTAACATCAGACCAAACAATGGCATAAAACTAATTAATATGCCCTTTGATGGAAAAATTTACAACTACAAAGTTCTTCGTCTCGTTGAAACAGACGATTTTGATATAAGAATCGTCCCCATCCGAGGTCGTATGCAAAAGTTACATGCAAAACCATGTGTTGCAGTAGTGTTTGGCCGGATCATTTGGGCCAGGGTCCGGATCATCCGGGAAATTGAAGCACCAAAAACATCAGAAGGTTTATGATTAAGCTGGATGGTATGGGTCTAGCTCCGGATGATCCGGGTGGAGGCCGGACAATCCGGGTAGAATTCCGGACGTCCGGACAACTTTTTCTGCTACATACATTAGAAAACGGCCTGAAACACCCTCAAGATGGCCTCAGGTCGAAAAGTGTTCAACATGAAAGTTGTGCGTCTCATCGAGATGGTTGATTTTGATAAAAAAAAATACAAATACGTGGTCGTATGCGGATTCTAGAGCCAAAACAGTGAGCCGCTGTCAGAAAACTGGACTAGGTCGGATCATTCGGGCCTAGAGACGGACATCCGGGCCTGAGGTCGTGAGAAGTCCGAGTTTGGTTAGATTTTGATGATTTGGACAGCCGATTGAACAACAACACATAATCGAACAAATCTATCTACACTTTTTACCTTTACTTTTCCTTCTCCCTTGTTCTTCTTCTTCCTCGTTCTTCGTTCGTTCTTCTTGTTGCAGGGCGGTGAACCTCGAGGCCCTAGGAGTGGTCAGGCCGACCTAGGGCAGCCCATAGCCGCCGCGCGCCCTAACGGGGTCCTTCCCAGACGTGTGGGGTTTCGGGTCTACAAAAGCGCCCGCCGGATTGCCTGCATACCGCGCTTCCGGTCGGGTCTCCTCCGACGTGACCTGTGGTGCATCATCCTTGGCGTCGAGGGTACACGGTGACGTGTTCATGTGCGAACAGGCAGATCTCCAAAATGATCTATACTTAGCTTTGTTTCCTCTGAAATGACCCAAGTTAGGTCTAAAATGCTAAGTTATCTCTAATATGCTTAGTTACCTAGGTTTGCTCAATAATGACATACACTTAGCTTACTTATGTAAAAAATGGAATAATTAGCTTACTTAGGTTTGAAATGGAATAACAATCTTGGTAACCTCATATATTTTCATATAGTTAGCTTACTTTCCTCGAAAATGACATAATAAGCCTAATTAGCTCCAAAATGATCAATTTTACCTAAGTTAGCTCCAAAATGACCTAAGTTAGCCCTAAGTTAGCTCTAAAATGCTAAATTAGCTCTAATATGCTTAGTTACCTGGGTTAGCTCAAGAAAGACCTATAGTTAGCTTACTTATGTAAAAATGGCATAATATTCTTACTTAACTCCAAAATGGCATAATTAGCTAGGTTAGCTCCAAAATGACCAATTTTACCTAGGTTAGCTCCAATATGATTCATTTTACCTAGGTTAGCTCCAAAATGACTAAGTTTACCTAGGTTAGCTCCAATATGATCCATTTTACCTAGGTTAGCTCCAAAATGACCTATTTACCTAGCTTAGCTCTAAAATGACCTACACACTTAGAATTCTAACCTAGCTTAGCTAAAAATGGCATTTTTACCTACCTTAGTTAGAAGAAGAAGAAGATAAAGAAGAGGAGAGGAGAAAAAGAAAGAGAAGCTGAATTCTTCTTCTTCATCATCTTCTTCTTCCTTTTCTTCTTTTTCTTCTAGCTAGTCTTCTTCTTCTTCTTCTTCTTCTTCTTCTTCTTCTTCTTCTTCTTCTTCTTCTTCTTCTTCTTCTTCTTCTTCTTCTTCTTCTTCTTCTTCTTCTTCTTCTTCTTCTTCTTCTTCTTCTTCTTCTTCTTCTTCTTCTTCTTCTTCTTCTTCTTCTTCTTCTTCTTCTTCTTCTTCTTCTTCTTCTTCTTCTTCTTCTTCTTCTTCTTCTTCTTCTTCTTCTTCTTCTTCTTCTTCTTCTTCTTCTTCTTCTTCTTCTTCT
>NC_041393.1:219465535-219469435 GCF_002162155.2 Triticum dicoccoides | reverse complement strand
TTCTTCTTCTCCTCCTTCTCCTTCTCCTTCTTCTCCTTCTTCCTCTTCTTCTCCTTCCTCTTCTTCTCCTTCCTCTTCTTCTCCTTCGTCTTCTTCTCCTTCTTCTCCTTCCTCCTCTTCTCCTGCTTCCTCTTCTTCTTCTTCCTCTTCTTCTTCGTGTGTCAAGAAGAATCTTTAAGAAGAATCTTTAAGAAGTCGTGTGTCAAGACATTAAGAATCGGCATCATGAAGAAATTGAGAGATGACATTCCTAAAATTCTTTGCAAGATTGTGAAGCTCTTCGCACCTGCTTTCTTCGACGTAATGGTGCATCTAGCTGTACACCTTCTAGATGAGGCACTACTGAGTTGAGAGAAGGCTTGGGTACCTAAAGTCAACCGTGCGTAACAAATCAAGGCCCAAAGGCTCAATTGCGGAGTCCTATATTGGTGATGAGTTCTTGATCTTTTGCTCCAGATATTTGAAAAAAGACATAGAGACCAGTTCAAACAAGCTAGATAAGAAAATGAGTAAGAATGATAAGAAGTAGAAAAGGCATAAATCTATGAGAGGAAGCCTTTCCATATTTTCAGATGGTGATCCTATTGGCATTGGAGCATGTTTTGAGGAATGGCGCAACATTCTTAGATATATACTTGATAACTGTCCACAAGTTGAGAAGTACATGGAGCATGTTTCAATCACCTAACTAAGTCATACTACAACATTGCGAACGAGTATATCTTAACTAAGTTCATGACTAGTTTACTGGTTTTCCACATGGTTCACAAGGAAGAATTAAAGAAAAGGGGTGTGCGAAAATTGGAGCAGAAGCACAAGGCAGACTTCGTTGGCTGGTTTGTCGATCATGTAATGAAGTTGAGAAATACGCCCAAAGATATAAAACTGCTATCAAAAGGGCCAGGCCTGCATGTATGTCTGTCGGATGAATGCACTGTAAATGGTGTTAGATTTCGCACTATGGATTCTGAAAAGGATCGAATGACTCAAAATTCGGGTGCAATGATGAAGGTTGGGGTTGAAAAGTCTGAAGAAGAGAGGAGACTATGCGGGGTGCTAAAGCAAGTTCTTCAGGTCAATTACAGAGACATATTGGTATTTCTGTTTAGGTGTGATTGGTTTGACCATGATGGCCTGAAAAAGAATAGCTTGAAGATGAAGTTTGATGTGTTTTTTACAAGTGTGAATACTTCTGCATGCTGGTACCAGGATGCTCCATTCTTTCCGGCATCCCAAGCTACCACATGTATTTACTTGGAGGACACAAAGTTTGGTCACCCATGGAAGGTGGTTGCACCTATTGGGTCCAGAGGCACATATGTTGTTCTAGAATTTTCTGAAGGTGATCAGGACGCGACTGTACAAGCCTGTCAAGAAGATGCACATTCTTCTGCGGATGTTGAGGATGAAGTGCAGGATCATGATGCTGCCGAAGATGTTCAGGATGAAGAGGAGGAAGATTATGTTGACCAAATTTTCTCCGCGAAAGAGATGAAGCATTAGGGGTTTAGCTCGTGCTAGTGTTGTGGACGTAATTCGCTGTAAATTTGATCAGGGTAAGGAAGACCTTGACGTGAGTGAGGATGAACTGGTCGACGAGGAGGAAATAGTTCCAGATGAGATGGAGAGTGATCTTTATTAAAAGCTATATTACTAGCATGTTGCTTGGCTGTTTAACATGCTGATGTAATTCGTATTAGGTAGACTCGTGTTGAATATCACAAATATTTATTGAATTTACTATCATATATTTATGAAAGTGCTTGAAACTAGTTCTGAAATGTATCCATTTTATTTTCAAAAGGGTTTACAAAAAGTTCTAAAAGTGATTAGATAATTTTATATAATTGATCTGAAAAAGATCGGCATGAGAGCATACATATGTACACATCCACCTATGATAGACAACGTAGCTAAATCCCTTCTATCCCTGCTCTTAATGGTGTGCTTTAGTGTAGAGACCAGACCTCAAACAGTCTGATCTCTGTGCATCAGTGGCATCCCTAGATCGGTAATGCTCACACGCGCAGTACTTGAGGATTTATAACAGAGTAGCAATCACACACGTATTACATCGAATGTCTCAAAAGAGAACTTATTACAATAAATATGGCCTAAGGCTATCTAAATCCGATAACAGCGGAAGGCTTGGAAGATAAAGTGAGTCCATCAACTCCAACGGCATCACTGAGTGAAAGACAACGGCCTATGACACCTCACTCGCCGTCTGAATGAACGTTGCAGCCCGAAATGGGTCAGCACATGGAATATACTTGCAATGTAACACAAGAGATTAATGAACAAAATAAATGCTATCTCTACATGCATTTATGGCTGGTGCAAAGCTCTATGGTTACAGTTTTGCATAAAGCCAATTTTTCCCTACAAGAAAGGAATAAATTTTATTTAACTATCATGGTGGTTGTTAAACATTGAGAAGGTTCCTCCAACTCAATCCCAATTAAACATCATCATTAAACCCAATCAAATTATATTAAGGGTGATGAGATCAACATGATAATCCAAGAACTAGATACTCAAAACGTCCATAATCGGGGACACGGCTAACCATGATTAGTTTGTACACTCTGCAGAGGTTTGCGCACTTTTCCCCACAAGACTCAAATACATCCATGGTCGGAGAATCGAGACACAGTCTTTCTGAAACAATAACTCTTTACTTTGGGTGGACAGTTACACCTACTTTCCCATACATCTGCTAGCCCACCACTGAAAGAGGTCTTGCAACGTACTCAACTATGCTAGAGCCCATAATAGCTTGTGGCTGCAGACGGAAGTTTCTAGCATGAATAATCTTATGATCCCTTTGAGCCTGGGTGGCGGACCGTAGGATGATCACACGGGTACTCCGGGATATCCTTGGACAACATTGGATTCTCCAGGTGCCCTGACAACCACTGGGTACTCCAGGGTGCCTCAAGCAATCCACCCAGATGTGTATTTAAGTAGCCGCCTTAAGTTAACCATTAAGTAACAACACTCACATCTGACATAAATCACTCGAACCAAACCACGTATACGAGCATAGCATAGCAATATAAGCAACATAGAAGTAACTCCCAAAGGTTTGAAATTAAATAGGGCAATAGGTTCTACCTCATCATCTACTTCCCAAAACCCACATGTTAAACATATCCTAACCATGCAATTGTTTGAGGATTGATCTAATGCAATAAAACTGGGTAGTAAAGAGGTATGATCAAAGTGTTACTTGCCTTACTGGTGATCCGTGAAACCTAGAGACTCGTAGTAGCACGCTTCGCACTCCGAGAACTCTATCACAAATAAACAAGCATACAATAAGCACTCAACTAGAAGCACAGGTAAAACTCAAATAAGAGATCTAACCAGAAAGTTCAACTTAAGAACTCCGGTTTGCAAAAAGAATCAAATCGAACGAAGCAACGAAACTCAAACTGCGAAAGAAACAAGCTCCATTAACTAATCTGGACTTAAGTAAAATTTTACAGTAGCAAAATCTTGTTCAAATTGGTTAAACAGAAAGAGGGCTTCAATACGAAGATCTAGGCGCTTGAATCGCCTGATTCCAATAAACGAGCGAAAAGATAAACTAAAACGAAAATCAGGGCGGAAATCGCGATCGAGAATAATCGCGGAAAAACCCTGGAAAAAGAAAATCTGACGAACAGGCTAACGAACGAACGTTCGCTGTCTGCGGCTAACGGGTGAACTCCGTTCGTTAAAACGAACGTACGGACGAACATCCGCTAATTAAATTAAACCAGAAAAGAAAACCGATATAAAAACAATAACCTAGGGTTTAAAAAACCCAAACGGTTTTCTAATGAAAACCGGCGATGGCGGCGGCTTCGGCGGAAGTTCCGCCAGCGGCGGCGAAGTGCTCTGGCGGGCGGCGGG
>NC_041393.1:219458378-219465056 GCF_002162155.2 Triticum dicoccoides | reverse complement strand
TGGCGGCGGCGCGGGTTAGGATTAGGGTTTCGGCGGCGGCGGGCTGGTGGGCTGCGGCGGATCGGGGAGCTAGTTATAAAGGCTGGCCGGGCGAGTCCTAGTCGGGCATGACTCGGCTAGGTTGGTTGACTTAAAAAAAATTCCATGGACAGAAAAACAAATAAAAGAAATACTAAAAGGACTCCAAAAATTCTGAAGTAAATTTTCCCCGTCCTCTAAAAATATAGCGGACAAGGTGAACATTTATTTGGGCCTATAGTGCAATTTTGAAAAATGCATATTTTTCCTAATTCAAATAAGGGCAAAGCTAAATTCCTGCCGTATGAAATTCTGCAACAGATCCGCACGATCCGGATGCCGCACAATTCGCATCTCACGGTCGAGACTAGCGCAGCAGTTTAGATCCCACAATCATTTTTTTTTTCACCCACGCGTTTAAATCCCGCTAATCCCGCACGCGAGGGTCTCCAGATTTAGAACCCGCTAATCTCGCTTTTTATCTCCCGGTTTTTTCTTGCCCCTCTAATCCCGCACCTTTTCTTTCTCCTTAATTTTCTCGACCTTCTGTTTTAAATAGTAACAATGTTTTCCTTCGCTTCAAAATTGCAAGAAAAATAAAGCGTGTTTCCCAGGTTTGTACTCTGGTCTCTGGAAAGGAGGATTCACCACACTAACCAACTCGTCCCACATCTTTTCTTGTCTAATCAATACATGTCATTCTATTTGATATTGTTAAGTATTGGGCCAAGTTTGCCGTGCATTGACAACGATGATAACTTTTAGCCAAAATACTCTTTTTGCTGACTTATTGCATTCTACTTGGCCTAAAAAATATCGGCTTAAATAAGATGGTAATTTAAGCACTGCGGATCTGATAAGTAATGAACAAACACCGTGATAACTTTTGACCCGGAAAAAAAGTTGTTTCAAAATATACCCCTGATAATTTTTACATAATATACGCACAATAGAGCTGATTACTCAAGTACAAACACCACGGTAACTTTTGACTCCGAAGAAAAGTTGTTGAAAAATATACCCCAATCACTTCTATGTAAATAACGTGGTTATATACGCACAACCAGGTGATACTCACATACAACAACGCGGTAACTTTTTGACCAGGAATCAAAGTTGTTTTAGAACATACCCCCCCAACCTATATGTAAATAGCATGATAAACATGTGCAACGGAGGTGATAACTCATGTAGAAACATCATGGTAAAATTTTGACCCGGCATTACTTATTGAAATACATACCCCCGGTAGCTATTGTGTAAATAGCACGATAATTTCGCACAACAGACATGGTAACTTACTTATAAACACCATGATAAATTTTTAACATGGAGAAAAAATAGTTATTGAAATCATATCCCTATAACTTCTGTGGAAATAACATGGTTATATACACAACACAGTGCTGATAACTCATGTATAAATACCATTGTAACTATTGACCTGGGAAAAATATTGTTGAAACATACCCTCAATTTTTTTCTCTCATGCCGAGTCATCTTTTTTTTCCAATTCTTCGTGTGGTCCATGTATGCCAAGTTGGGTTTATAACCTAGGGGGGAAAGTTATTGAAACATACTTTGATAACTTCTATGTAAATAACGTGATAATTTAAGCACCACAGAGCTGATAATTTGCATACAAACAAGGAGGAGTAATTTAAACCTAGGAATAAGTTCTTGACAGACACCCCTGGTAACTTATTTGTAAATCGCATGGTAATATACATGCCGCAGACATGATAACTGAGGTATAAATACCACGATAACTCTAACCCAGAAAAAATATGTTAAAAACATATCACCCATAAATTTTAGTGTAAATAGCATGATAATATAGACTCATGGATCTGATAACTTAAGTACAAACACAACGATAACTTTGACCCGTGGAAAAAAGTTGTTGAAAATATACCACCAATAACTTCTGTGTAAAAGCGTGATAATATATGCTCTCAGACCTGATAACTTATGTATAAACACGACGATGACTTTGACCTGTGGGAAAAATATTGAAAACATACTCTGTAAATAACATGGTAATACAGACTCCCATACCTAATAACTTCTGTAAAAACACCACGATAATTTTGATCCATCGAAAAAAGTTTTTGAAAACATACTTCGGTTACATCTGTGTAAATAACATGGTAATATACGCATAACAGAGCTGATACCTTACTTAGCCCAAGCATGGTTACTTTTGTGGGTCTAGCCCGGCTAATGCGCAATATTCCGTTTTATATGTGATCTAGTTTTGAATGTCTCGTCGTAACTTTTTGTTGTTCAAATGGATTTGAATCGGACATGCGTTTGAGCTATAAAACATTTTGGAATTTTGGATGACATTCTTTTTTTGTCCTCTAGTGCATGGATGCTTGTGCATGCGAGGAAAAAATTGTAGGAACCATTTTTGATGCCTTGATAAATTTTGTGTAAACAACATGATAACTTACGTAGGAGAGGCGTGATAATTTTTGACCCGAAAAAAGGTCGCTAGACCATATCAACATGGGATCTAGTTTCGAAGATCTTGTCGAGTTGAATTTTTTATGTGAAAACAGTTTTTCAATCGGAGCTACGGTTTGAGCTACAAAACATTTTAAAGTTTGAATTTGAGAGGAATCTTTGCTGACATCATAAGTTTTGTTGTTATATGCATGCATGTCAATATTGCTCCTCCCGCATGCATGCATCCAATCTATTACTAACTATCGGTTGGCTAAAAAAACTACGGACGTTAGTGCATGCAAATCAGGAACGAGGAGAATTGTGCGGATCTGTTGCTTAAGTTTCGACTGGGTGGAAGTTAGCAAAGTCCTTCAAATAAAATAGCGATAAAACTCCGAATAAAATACTTATTTGATTTTAATATTAAATCTCCAATATTTCTTTATTTTGGGGAAGTCATTTTATCCCCTCTCTTTTATTTTTATAAAAGAAATATTCGAAGAGAAAATAATTAAAATCAAATGATCCTCTTTTCAAAATTTGAGAAAACTCAAATATGAAAATAACAAAATCCTCAACTCTCTCCGTGGGTCCTTGAGTTGCGTAGAATTTCTAGGATCAAGCCAAAATGCAATAAAAATATGATATGCAATGATGATCTAATGTATAACATTCCAAATTGAAAATTTGGGATGTTACAAACCTACCCCCCTTATGATGAATCTCGCCCTCGAGATTCGGGTTGGCTAGAAAATAGGTGCGGGTGATCCTTCCGTAAGTCTTCCTCTCTTTCCCAGGTGGCTTCATCCTCGGTATGGTGGCTCCACTAAACTTTGCAGAACTTGATAACCTTGCTGCGTGTGACTCGGCTGGTAAACTCGAGAATCTTCACTGGTTTCTCCTCGTAGGTCAAATCGCTATTCAACTGGATCGCTTCCAGTGGCACTGTATCTCTCAGAGGGATGTCACCATCTCTGCATGGCACTTCTTTAGTCGGGAAATGTGGAACACATCATGAACTCCTGACAATCCTTTGGGCAATTCCAACTTGTAAGCAACTTCTCCCATACGTTCCAAAACCTTTGTATGGTCCCACAAAACATGGTGCTAACTTTCCCTTAACTCCAAAATGCTTAACTCGTCTGTCAGGACCCCAACTCGATGTCACATTGATCTAGCCGGTAACACCTCATATCACTTTGCGGCCTCACGCACGGTATCCCCACGGGTGTCGCCTTACCTTTGCCCGGGACCGTTTGCGCCTTTTGGCTCACATATATGATAGTGTCGCTAGCATCCATATGATAAGGAGCCCGGGCTGACATGACTAGTCGTAAACCCAAAGTGGCACAGACTTACAGGGACAGGCATCCATGACCCAGCTTCGAACGTGTCGGTCATCAGCAGGTGGGTCCAGGCTGTAGCACTGGGCTAGCAGGACTCCGGTAAACCGGGCTGTAGCGGGCTAACAGGACTCCGGTACTCAAAGCGTGACATTTCCCCGAAGGGACAGACACAGGAACGAAGAAGGACACATGCCGGCCAGCCTAAGTGTTCCAGAGCAGTAGCAAGCTACCATGGCTCAGCGGTAACACTAGGAGACATTTCCCGGTAAGAGAGGATACTAAAGATAAACAACTAGATAGTCAGATCCCACACATACCAAGCATTTCAATCATACACACAATATGCTCGATATGTGCAAATACAACGAAGCATCACAACATGACTCTACGACTCAAGTACTTTATTTAAGGCTCAGGGAGCCATACATAACATACACAAAGGTACGGGTCTCACGACCCAACATACAAGTCATACAGTCATACAAGCCAGCAGCGGAAGTAACTTGTCTGAGTACAGACAACTAGTGAAACAAAAGAGGCTTGGAAAGCCTAGCTATACTACGTGGTCCTTCACAAGCTCAGGGTCACCACCTGGGTCTTTAGACTACTCGTTGATGTCAACGTCTACATAGAACCCATCAGAAGGGGTTGCAGCGTCTTCTGTAAAATGTAGATTATAGCAACATGAGTACAAAGGTACTCAGCAAGACTTACATCAGATCCTACATACATGCATATTATTAAGAAGCGTTGGTGGAGTTATTGCAGCAAGCCAGCTTTGACTCTTGGCTAGACTATCCTACGATACTCCAACTTGAAATGGTTTTGCGCACACGAGTCCACTACTCACCAGTTCAATACACTACCGAGGATCCACCTCCGTCTTCCTACGGAAGAGCCATCCTCGGCACTCACACTTATCTTGAGGCTTTTAGCAGTTTCCATTTACTTGTCTATGAACTGTATAGGCAACCAAGTAGTCCTTTACCGCGGACGCGGCTATTCGAATAGATTATGATAACCCTGCAGGGGTGTACTTCTTCATACATGTTTCCACCACTTAGCGTCTGCACACGACATGTGCTCGGCAGACTTCAAGAGAAAGCCGACGTGGGTGTAGACCACGACCTACCTAAACACTTAAGCCTCTAGTCCAGGTTTATCGCCTATTCAGGTTCCATCCGCAGGGAGTCCGGCCGAGGTTTCCCATACGGCCCCGAACGATGTGAACAGGGTTCCCGAGATACCTAACGGGTATTCGGTACACCGTGCCACGTACCTACCGCATCACAGCCCACCCCTACGGTCAGCGCTGTCCACGGCCTCCAGTAGGCTACAAACACCAGAAACTACTTGCAACTCCTGGACAGAGAGCTAGGGTGAATAAGAAGTCGAGCGGGGTCATATTTCAGGGCCCAATGCATGGTAGTAGCTGTATCTTAAATCACGCATACAGATCTCAGTGCTTAAGGTCGGCTTCAATGAAACAACCCACCATGTACTCCTACATGGCCTCTCATCGATACCTTTACCAAATCGTGTTCACCACATCACTCTCATTACTGACATAAACATTTCACTCTAGCCCATCACCCAGATGAACCAGACCTGACACGACTCTAAGCATAGCAGGCATAGCAAGGTAGGAACAACACATACATATGGCTCAAACAACTCCTACACATGCTAGTGGGTTTCATCTAGTTACTGTGGCAATGACAGGTCATGCAGAGGAAATGGGTTCAACTACCGTAGCACACAGCAGTTTGAAACGCGTTGTCTTAATGCAGTAAAAGAGAGCAGGAGCGAGAACATGGGATTGTATCGATATGATCAAATGGTTGGTTGCTTGCCTGATGGTTCGATGCACTGATATGGTTCTTCGTTAGGGTAATCACGGTACTCCTCGGAGGCAGAACCTGTCGCAAGGGACATCGATACACAACCATCACCAAACAATGTGCAACAATATGATGCATGCATGAAACATGGCAATATGAGTGTGTTGGGCTAATGCAACTAAAACCAGAAGGGTTTGAACAAATTTGAATCAAGGATTCAAATTTTAAATTCAAATATGGCCTTTTAAAGTGCTTTTCCTTGTTCTGCTTGAAACATCAATTTAACTTGTTTGATCATGCATGAAAATAGTACAGATGGATAGATTGGATTTTTCTGATCATTTTTCATATATAATTTGTCCAATTTGGAGTTACAGAATAAAAGTTATGAATTTTTGAAGTTTAAATAATATTCTGGAATTTCCTGATTTAATTTAAATCCAGAAATATAAATATTGCGCCAGCATGACGTCAGCATGACGTCAGTGGTCAACTGCGGCTGGCTGAGGTCAAACCTGACGTGTGGGGCCCACACGTCAGTGACAGGGGGGTTAAACATGGTTAAATTAATCCTAATTACTAATTAGTGGCGCTGGGGCCCACTGGTCAGTGTCAGGGGGTTAACTAACAGTGGTTAGCGCTAATCCTAATTAGCTACAGGGCTGGGCCCACCTGTCAGGGACTCAGGGGGGGTCCTGCCGTGGTCAAGGTGGGTCAAACCCACCGGCGACGTGACGCCGGCGAGGCCCGAGACGGCGGCGCGATGCGGGATCGCGCTACAGGGCACGGGCGAGGCCGTTCTTGGGCTCGTTGGAGAGCTCTTGCTCCCGCGCGTCGAACGGTGGTGGTGGCCGAGCCTGGGGTGGCCGGTACCGTCGACGGCGAGCTCGTGAGCGGCAGCCGGAGTTCGGGTGCGGTCGGAGTCGGCGTTGCAGGGTGTTTGGGGAGGCGTTGGTGCGTGCTGCGTGCTCCTAGTGAGGCGTGGAGCACGATAGTGTGCTCGGTTGGGCGCTACGGTGACC
>NC_041393.1:219401486-219458323 GCF_002162155.2 Triticum dicoccoides | reverse complement strand
GAGGGGTGGCCGGAGATGGCTGCTATGGCGAACGGCGGCGACGGTGGTGTTCGGCCGTGTGAGAGAGAGAGCGAGGGAGAGGAGGGGAGAGCCGGGGGAGAGTGAGAGAGAGCAGGGGGGGAGGCGTGGCGTCGTCCAGGGCATCGAGGCGAGGAGGGGAGGGCAGGCAGGCAGGGAGAGAGGTGGCGTGGCGCGGTGGCGCGCGCGCGCGCCGGCCACACTCCCCTCCCTCTGTCGGGACGAAGACGACAGAGGAGGGAAGCGGGCTGGGCCGCCTGCTGGCTGGGCCGGCCAGCTGGATGGGCTGCACAGTGGAGGAGCCCAGGTAAGCTTCTCCCTTTTATTTTTTTTTCTGTTTTCTAATTTCTGACATTTGTTTTGATTTAAATAATATATTAAATCATTTATTTAACTTATGCCAATTTTTGCAGGGGCTAGATATATTATTCCAGAGCTCCTTTTTAATTGGCATAATATTTGGACATATATTAATATATATAGAAATATATTTCCAATGCAAATATTTATGCATTAATTCCAAATGCCCAAAATAAATGTCCATGAGCCACTAAAAATATTGGCTTGATTTTTATCTCTGTCCAATATTTTCAGAGAGCAACATGAGCATTTTCTTGGACCCTTTTGGAGAAATTTTTATTTGGATCATTTTCAAAATGATTCTGAGGGTTTCACAGATCCCCATTTCAAGTTTCTGATGAAAGAGTAAACATGATGCAACACTCTAATGCATGACTAGCTAGGGTGTGACATCGTCGAAGTGGGGATACACGAAGATAAACTCTGTCTCCGACTTCGTAAACTGTCTCCTTGCGTTTAGAATCCACATAGCTCTTCTGCCTGGACTGGGCTACCTTGAGTCTATCACGAATCAACTTAACCTTCTCTTCAGACTCTTTAATCAAATCTGGTCCAAACAACTAATGGTATCTGTCGGTGTCAAAACCGGCGGATCTCGGGTAGGGGGTCCCGAACTGTGCGTCTAGGCGGATGGTAACAGGAGACAAGGGACATGATGTTTTTACCCAGGTTCGGGCCCTCTCGATGGAGGTAAAACCCTACTCCTGCTTGATTAATATTGATGATATGGGTAGTACAAGAGTGGATCTACCATGAGATCAGAGAGGCTAAACCCTAGAAGCCAGCCTATGGTATGATTATTGTTCGTCCTACGGACTAAAACTCTCCGGTTTATATAGACACCGGAGAGGGCTAGGGTTACACAGAGTCGGTTACAATGGGAGGAGATCTTCATATCGTATCGCCAATCTTGCCTTCCATGCTAAGAAAAGTCCTATCCAGACACGGGACGGAGTCTTCAATCTTGTATCTTCATAGTCCGGGAGTCCGGCCAAAGGTCTTAGTCCGGCCATCCGGACACCCCCTAATCCAGGACTCCCTAAGTAGCCCCTGAACCAGGCTTCAATGACGACGAGTCCAGCGCGCAAGTTGTCTTCAGCATTGCAAGGCGGGTTCCTCCTCTGAATACTTCATAGAAGATGTTGAACGCCAGGATAGTGTTCGGCTCTGTAAAATAAGTTCCACATTCCACTGTAGAGAGAATAATATTTGCACCAATCAGATATGCTGACGTATTCCGTAGCGTGACGTCACGGCCAGGCCTTCATTCGAATCGTTTTACTGTTCTACCTTAGCGCGTTTAGCGATGCGGTTTCCCTGGCACGTCCTATCAAAGCAGAGATCGTGTCCCCTTATTATGGGATTCTCATCAATACGGGCGTGGGTAACCCAACCGTGCCATTAACCATGGCGCTTGGGAGATAAGCGAGTTTTACTAGGCTGGTGGGGGCTCGTAGTTTCGGCCGCCCATATAAGGGGATAAGAATCCACCCTTTCCATTCACGCCTTCTTCCTCCTTTGCTTATTCGTCCGCGCACTCGAGATCCAACGCCCAAGTCCGCACTTCCCACCTCGACCTTCTCCAATCATGTCCAGAGCGGGAGGTAGATGGATGGCCTCCTCCATCACGGAGGGGAAAATCAAAAAACTAAGGAAGGCCGGATACTTGTCTGACGACATCGCGCACCGGCTTCCAGACAGGGGGCAACTCATCCCCACCCCCGGGCCCCATGAGAGGGTCGTGTTCCTTCCCCATTTCCTCCGCGGACTGGGCTTTCCTCTTCACCCGTTCGCCCGGGGGCTCATGTTCTACTACGGCCTGGACTTCCACGATCTGGCCCCGAACTTCATCCTCAACATCTCGGCGTTTATCGTCGTGTGCGAGGCCTTCCTCCACATCCAGCCTCACTTTGGCCTATGGCTGAAGGTCTTCAGCGTCAAGCCGAAGGTTGTGAGAGGCTGACAAGCAGAGTGCGGAGGAGCCATGGCGGGCAAGATGGCCAACTTCACATGGCTCGAGGGTGCCTTCGTGGAAACCATCAAAGGGTGGCAGTCGGGGTGGTTCTATATCACCGAGCCGCGTGACCCTAAATGGGCAGTGTCCCCCGAATTTCGATTTGGCATCCCCACACGGCTCACATCTTGGAAAGAGACGGGCCTGCTGTGGGGTAATTTGGAAGAGGTGACCGGACTCCAAACCTGCGTCCGAGACCTGGTGACCAAGAAGGTCAAGCTTGTCAACGTAGTCCAGGTCATGCTCTTCCGCCGGATCCTCCCGTGTCAACGACGGGACTTCAGTTTGTGGGAGTTCGACCCGGCCCAGCACCAGACTCTGTCCCGGCTCTTCGAAACAAAGCACGAGGATGCCTGGAAGGTGCTTTTCAAGAGCTCCGAGGTCTCCCCTCCTGTCACCGAGGATCACGGATTCTGCGCCCAGCGCCAAGCCTCCGAAGTAAGCTTACTTTCAGTCCTTTATGGGACACTCGAATTTCATAGTTTGACTCTATGTAGGATCTAAACTCCTGTTCCTTTTACAGGACTGGAAGAGGACATCCGGACAGTTTGACTGTCCGGCCCCTTTGCCCGAAGGCCCAGCAGACGCACGCTTGGCAAAGCTGCTAGTTCCGGCACCTCACGTGGTGCCGGAGAAGAAGGCCAAGAAGAAAGCCACGGGGACCCGAAAGAGTTCCCGGTGCCTGGTGGTGTCGGATTCATCGCCCGACGACCCCAAAGCACCCTCCGCCTCCGAGGACGAGGAGGAGGAAGAGGAAGAAGAGGAAGAAGAAGAAGAAGAAGCCTCTCCCCGTCCCACGAGGGGAGGAAAGAAAAGGAAGGCCGCCCCGACTGGGGAGGCCGAGGGGTCCAAGAAGGGGAGAACCCTTCTGCCGGACTACGCCTCCGATGCCGAAGACGGCGGGGAGGAATGGCCATCTAGGGTCAAGCCCCTGGCAAAATCGTAAGTATCCGGATACCAGAATAACTTAGGGCGCTCCTGTGATGTATGGTTCCTTCTGATGCTGAATTCAATTGTGTAGTCCACCCCGGGATCAGCTCGGCGATTCGTCGAGCGACTCCCTAGACTCGTCGGATGTGAACAGCGCTTCGCTCCCGACGGCCTCCTCCCCTCTCCCCACAGACGACATTGAGGTGGAGTCCCAAAAGGGGCTAAACCAGGAGGAGGTGGTCCTGGAGGCGCCACAAGGCGACCTCTAGGACTCCAGGCCCAAAGGGGATAAAACCCCGGAGGGATCTAAGCCCGGCCCTGGGCCGGACACCGCTCCAGAACCACCAACGGTTCCAGAGTCCGGCAGGCGGCGCCTTTGGAAGAAAGGCGCGCCTACGACGCCGGCGGCCTCCGTCCAACCGGAGATGCCGGACAATTTGCTGGAGGCGCTTAACGGCGCCTCCATCGACGAGGAGCACCGCACTGTTATGAGTGCGGTGATTCAGAAGGTTCAGTCCGCCAAGAGCGGGCAGACAGAAACCTGTACAAGCCTGTTAACAGGCTTTGAGGTATGTGTTCAAAAACATATAAAAATGTTACCGCATAGAAAGTAGCCCCTGATGCTCAGTTCGGCGTTCGAAAAGAAAAGCCGAGCTGAGGATCTAAAAAGATATACGCAGGAGTCTAATAGAAATGTGTCAATATGGGAATGCAGGCTGCGCTGCTGACCTCTGCCGCACTGACTGCGGAGGTCAATGCCTAGAAGGAAAGCCTCGAGCGGTCCGAGAGCGAGCTCGGCCGTGCCAAGAAGCAGCTCGAGGATAAAGAGGGTACGTAGTACCGCATGTAAATGTATATAGAAATACTTGGTTGCAAATAATGACAGGACCAATGTAAATGTTGTAGGAGCCACGGCCGAGGTGGCTACTCTGAAGGAGGCGGTCTCCAAGGCCGAAAGCAGTGCGGCCTTGGAGCGCACCGAGCGAGAGAAGCAGGAGGCACGGGTGGCGGAGGTGCGGCAAGAGCTCCAGGCTCTCGTGGAAAGACACGAGAGTTTGGAGCGTGACTCAAAGACTCGAGAGTCCGAGCTTGCCTTGCCTCTTGAGAGTGCCAAGACCGCTAAGGCCGAAGCCCAGAAGGCCCTTCAGGAGATCGAGGCGATGAAGAAGATAGCGGCGGGTAAGGCATTCTTTATGCAAAGCAAGAATATAAAAGTAAATTATCTGTTACTTACCCGAATCCGGAGCTCTCCAGGAGCATTCGCCGATCTGCCCTGTAGTGTGTCTGATGCTGCCGCGTTCTACCGAGCCGAAGAGGGGAGTTCAACGGAGAAGGTGTTCTGGTCTCAATATGCTGAGGCCGGACATCCGATGCCCCTGAGCGACCAGCTGAAGCAGCTGGTCGAGCTCCACAAGGTGGCCGAATAGGCCATGAAGGGCCTCGTAGTTCGGCTATGGCCTGGGGAAGCCGTGCCTGGGAGCTACTTCGGTCTGGTGCGGCGGCTGGTGGACGCTTGTCCGTGGATTGAGGTCATCAAGCGCTCCGTCTGCATTGAAGGTGCCCGTCGGGCCCTTGCCCGTGCTAAAGTGCACTGGGGCAAGCTGGATGCTGAGAAGCTTTTGACGGATGCGCCACCGCCGGGCAAGGAGTACCGCACGCCCGAGATGTATTATAAGGGCGTCCTGAAGGGTGCCCGCCGTATAGCAGATGAGTGCTCCAAAGATGTAATTTTTGAGTAGACTCGCATTGGTTATCCTGTACGCTGAAAACTTTGTTCATGTGCGTTAAGCAACGCTTGTTAATTTAATATAATACCTTCTGTGCGGCCGTTTATCAAATCTGAGAGATGCAAGTCGTCGGCTTCGACCCCCATGCCATGAGTGCTGGGGTGTTCGGGATAAACCTGAGCGCTCTTGTTCCCATTCTTGGGTCCATCTAGGGAGGCGCTCAACACACCAAACCAGGCCGTCGGACTTATAATGCTTTATCACTCTCACTTAGCCATAGAATTCTATAATTTTAAATTTCGGCGAAGCCCCTAGTATTCGGAAGACCGAGTTTGGGGCGCTATCCACGCCTAGGCCGGATAAGTCCGGTTCCTCGCTCTAAGCGGCATAAGTCTTTAAGGACTCGTAAAACCTCGCGAACAGCGACCGGTCTCTCGCACTATCATGACGGTCAGTTTTAGCTTTCTCTACTGAGGTGTTAACCCAGCTCAACTGGGGCATAATCGCAGTAGTTCTCCCAGCGCTACCTTAGCCAACATTGCGGAACGTAAGGTACCAAAACATGGGAGCCAGGCAAACCCAACTATTGACCAAAGACATGATTCGGAGCCGATGCATATAGTGCTATAAGTTCGGGGTGCCGTACTAATGAGAGTGTTCGGTCTTCTCACACCATGTTATGGGGTGTTTTAAGCCCCTGGTGTATTGTCCGTACCAAAGTGTACGGTTGCAGAATGTCATGACTGAACATATTTGTATATAAAAAATAGATGAGTACAATAATAGATAAGAGCTATGTATTGTTTATTAAAAAAGGGCTGCTGCGAAAGCAGAACGATACAAGGAGTGCGATAAGCAAGAGATGGGATTATTTGACATGTTCCCCTCCATGGGCAAGCTGCGGGATTTTAAGTAAACAGGTATTAAGCTCGTTATAGAGACCACCTGGACGTTTGACGTGGCTTGTTCTCTCCCTAGCTGTTGCATCGTGTGTTCAGCGAGTGTATTGCCGGACAGGCCTTCCAAATAGTTGGGTCCTGAAAGTGTGTAAAAGGAAAACAGCGAAATAGGGAGCCCCTTAGTGCGGTTGAGCCGCATTCTAGGCGTGCCGTAGTTGTGCTCCTCCCCTTATGCCCATGGTATCTCTAAGGCGTAATTATGTACGCGTGGTACCAATATCACCATTTGGCGAGGGCTGGGGCTGGGGCCGCACTGCTATGCTTGCTCCGAACGTGCCAGCCGGATTTGTTGTAGGTTACTTCGGGCTCGCTTGACGTTGTCCGGACGTTTGACACCTGGATTGGAGAATTGCCTTGAGAGGCTACTCTGTACTTCCGCCGCCAGGGCCGCCATGTGCTCCTCCGTTCAGAGAGAGCGTTTGGTGTATCCATTTACCGTGGACTCCGCGAGGTCCTGGCATCTTGAGCTTGAGATATGCATAGTGCGGCACCGCGTAGAATTTTGCAAATGCGGTTCGTCCGAGCAGGGCGTGATAGCCACTGCGGAATGGGACTATATCGAAGATTAACTCTTCGCTCCAGAAATTATCCGGGGATCCGAAGACCACTTCGAGTGTAACCGAGCCTGTACAACTGGCTTCTACACCTGGTATGACGCCTTTGAAGGTTGTCTTTGTGGGTTTAATCCTTGAGGGATCGATGCCCATTTTTTGCACTGTATCCTGATAAAGCAGGTTCAGGCTGCTACCGCCGTCCATTAGGACTCTGGTGAGGTGAAATCCGTCGATAATTGGGTCTAGGACCAACGCGGCGAATCCACCGTGACGGATGCTAGTGGGGTGGTCCCTTCGATCGAAAGTGATCGGGCAGGAGGACCACGGGTTGATCTTTGGGGCGACTGGCTCCAACGCATAGACGTCCTTGAGAGCACGCTTCCGCTCCCTTTTGGGGATGTGGGTTGCGTATATCATGTTCACCGTCCGAACTTGCAGGGGGAATCCCTTTTGTCCTATGTTGTTCGGCGGCCGGGGCTCCTCCTCGTCATCGCTATGTAGCCCCTTGCCTCTGGTTTCGGCACTTAACTTTCCTGCCTGCTTGAACACCCAACAATCCCTGTTGGTGTGGTTGGCTGGCTGTTCGGGGGTGCCGTGTATCTGGCACGAGCGATCGAGTATCCGGTCTAAGCTGGATGGGCCCGTAGGGTTTCTTTTGAATGGCTTCTTCCGCTGACCGGGTTTAGAGCCTCTGAATCCGGCATTGACTGTCGTATCTTCAGTATTGTCACCGTTAATGCGGCGCTTATGCTTGTTGCGATGTGACCTGCCATTGTTGTCCTTGGTATCCGAATTGCCAGGGCTCTTGGTTATGTTATTGCTATGCGCTAGCCAGCTGTCTTCTCCCGCACAAAAGCGGGTCATGAGTGTCGTGAGGGCTGCCATAGATTTCGGCTTTTCCTGTCCTAGGTGCCGGGCAAGCCATTCGTCTCGGATGTTGTGCCTGAAGGCTGCAAGGGCCTCGGCGTCCGGACAGTCGACTATTTGATTTTTCTTGGTTAGGAACCGTGTCCAGAATTGTCTGGCCGATTCCTCTGGCTACTGGATTATGTGGCTTAGGTCATCGGCGTCTGGTGATTGCACATAAGTGCCATGGAAGTTGTCAAGGAATGCGGATTCCAGGTCCTCCCAACAACTAATTGACTCTGCTGGCAGACTGTTAAGCCAATGTCGAGTTGGTCCTTTAAGCTTGAGCGGGAGGTATTTGATGGCGTGTAGATCATCAGCACGGGCCATGTGGATATGAAGGAGATAATCCTCGATCCATACCGCCGGATCTGTTGTGCCATCGTATGATTCGATGTTTACGGGTTTAAAGCCCTCGGGGATTTGATGATCCATTACTTCGTCTGTGAAGCATAGTGGGTGTGCGGCGCCCCTGTACTAGGCTATATCGCGACGCAGCTCGGATGAGCTTGGTCTGTTGTATTCGGCCGGGCCGTACTTATTATGTCCGGCGTGACGGCTAGCGTCACGTGAAGCGGGGCGTCCATGCGATCCGTAGATCGATCTTGTTTGCCCTGCCTTATTCTCCAATATGTCTTGCAGGTCTGTTGCGTCTCCCCGTACTCTGGTATGTTTTGAGCGGTGCCGGGGTGCGGCTTGGGTCAAGGGCCTGAAGGCCTCTCTATCGCAGCCACGGGATGGCCGATCGGGCGCATCGTACGCTGGTGATGTAGGTTTAGTTGCTTCCTCCTCAAGTTGGGGTAGCAGCCTGCGCTTTGGGTAGCTCTTGGAGGGGCGTTCTAGTTTATACTCTTCGGCCGCCAGGACTTCGGTCCATCTGTCGGCTAACAAGTCTTGGTCAGCTCTAAGCTACTGCTGTTTTTTCTTGAGGCTGCTTGCCATGGCCACAAGCCTGCGTTTGAAACGCTCTTGTTCGACGGGATCCTCTGGCACGACGAATTCGTCGTCGTCGAGGCTTGCCTCGTCTTCGGAGGGAGGCATATAATTGTCGCCATCAACCTCTCTGTCGTCCGCTCTCTCATGAGGGCTGGCTCCTTCGTCCTCCTGCACTGAATCCTGCTGGAGGGGGTTGTCTTCGGCACTGTCTGGCGTGTTGTTATCTTCGGTGCCGGAATCGCCGTTTTTTGCTTTGGCGGGACTTAGAGCGGCGCCGCTGACGTCGGCGCTTGGATTGCTTCTTGGAGGGATCATCCTTCGTTTTTTCCTCGCCATCCCCTGCTTTGGGGGTGTTCACCATGTATATGTCATATGACGAGGTGGCTTTCCAGTTCCCTATAGGTGCTGGTTCTTGATCGTCTCCTTCATCGGCGTCCATACCGTTGATGTCTTCGGAGTCAAAGTCGAGCATGTCGGTTAAATCGTCGACAGTGGCTACGAAGTGGGTGGTGGGTGGGCCTCGAATTTCTTCGTCGTCCGTATCCCAACCATGTTGACCGTAGTTTGGCTAGGGCTCTCCTGACAAAGAGAGAGACTTTAGTGAATTCAGGATATCGCCAAAGGGCGAGTGCTGAAAGACGTTCGAGGCGGTGAACTCCATAACCGGAGCCCAATCGGGTTCGATCGGAAGAGGTGCGGGATATACGGAGTCCGGAACGGAGTCCGGCACCTTGAAGTCACGGGCCCTGCGAAGTACTAGGCTGGTATTTGGCTCTATCGCCATAGAAATTACGGCTTCCGGGGTGGCGTCCAACCGTCCATCCCCAACTAGCGCAGTAGGCTCCGAGCTAATGGTCGGAGCGGACGCCTGAGCGACGCTCTGGGCGTTGTCCGGCGGGAGAGCTAAATCATGCCCATCATGACAGTGCGGCGTGCTCAGTCGTGGCTCGAATCCGTCGAAGATCAAGTCCCCGTGGATGTCGGCCGTGTAATTTAAGCTTCCAAACCTGACCAGATGGCCAGGGGCGTAGCTTTCGATCTGCTCCAGATGGCCAAACGAGTTGGCCCGCAGTGCGAAGCCGCCGAATACGAAGATCTGTCCAGGGAGAAAGGTCTCACCCTAGACCGCATCGTGATTGACGATTGAAGAAGCCATCAGGCCTAAAGGTGACGACGCAGAGGAACTCTCAATGAAAGCACCAATGTCGGTGTCAAAACCGGCGGATCTCGGGTAGGGGGTCCCGAACTATGCGTCTAGGCGGATGGTAACAGGAGACAAGGGACACGATGTTTTTACCCAGGTTCGGGCCCTCTCGATGGAGGTAAAACCCTACTCCTGCTTGATTAATATTGATGATATGGGTAGTACAAGAGTGGATCTACCATGAGATCAGAGAGGCTAAACCCTAGAAGCTAGCCTATGGTATGATTGTTGTTCGTCCTACGGACTAAAACTCTCCGGTTTATATAGACACTGGAGAGGGCTAGGGTTACACAGAGTCGGTTACAATGGGAGGAGATCTTCATATCGTATCGCCAAGCTTGCCTTCCACGCCAAGGAATGTCCCATCCGGACACGGTACGGAGTCTTCAATCTTGTATCTTCATAGTCCGGGAGTCCGGCCAAAGGTCTTAGTCCAGCCATCCGGACACCCCCTAATCCAGGACTCCCTCAGTATCCAACTTCATCCCACAACAACGGTGTCCTGCACCTCCTTCCGTACAAAGCTTCGAAAGGGGTCATCTTCAAACTGGCTTGATAGCTGTTGTTGTAAGAGAACTCGGCATATGGTAAATTGTCGTCCCAACTAGATCCATAATCTAGCGCACAAGCTCTCAACATGTCCTCCAGAATATGATTGACTCTCTCGGTCTGTCCATCTGTCTGCGGATGAAAGGCTGTACTGAACTCTAGCCTAGTACCCAAAGTTTCCTGCAACTGATTCCAGAACTTTGAGGTAAACTAGGTTCCTCTATCTGATACAATGGTCCTCGAAACTCCATGCAGACATACGATCCTAGTCATATATATCTTTGCCAACTTAGCACTGGTATAAGTGGTCTTCACTTGGATGAAATGAGCTACCTTCGTCAAACGATCGACTACAACCCATATCGAGTCATAGCCTGAACGGGTCCTGGGCAGTCGCGTGATAAAGTCCATGCCTAGCTTATCCCACTTCCATTCGGGTATTGGCAATGGCTGTAGCAATCCTGCTGGCTTCTGATGCTCTTCCTTCACTCTCTGACATACATCACAAACTGCTACATACTCCGCAATATCCTTCTTTATTCCGGTCCACCAGAAACTGTCCTTCAAATCCAGATACATCTTGGTATTTCCTAGGTGAAACGAATACAGCAAATCATGGGCCTCTTGCAGAATCAACTTCCTGATATCTGGATCATTTGGCACATATACGCGATCCTCAAACCATAAGGTATCGTGCTCATCTTCACGAAATCCTTTAGCCTTTCCTTTGCTCATCCTTTCCTTTATCTCAGCAATGTCTTTGTCAGTCTTCTGGGCTTCTCTGATCTTATCCATCAAGGTAGACTGAATCTCCAATGCTGCTACATAGCCTCTCAGAACTATCTCCAAACATAGCTCACGAAGATCCTCTGCTAACTCCTTGGGTAACTCTACAGTCATGAGTGTGTTGACATGGCTCTTGCGACTCAACGCATCGACTACTATGTTAGCCTTTCCGGGATGATAATGCAATCTCATATCATAATCCTTAATGAGCTCGAACCATATCCTTTGCCTAAGATTCAACTCCTTCTGTGTGAAGATATACTTCAAACTCTTGTGATCCGTGTACACCTCACAATGGTTTCCGATGAGAAAATGTCTCCACGTCTTCAACGCATGCACTACAGCTTCTAACTTCAAATCATGTGTAGCATAATTCAACTCATGGGGTTTAAGCTGTCGCGAGGCATACGAAACAACTCTTCCCTCCTGCATAAGCACTGCTCCAAGTCCTCGACGAGAAGCGTCGCAATACACTTGATAATCCTTGCATTGATCTGGCAGAATCTACACTGGAGCTGTAACCAAACGTTTCTTCAACTCCTGAAAACTGGCCTCACATTCCTCAGTCCATTTGAACTTGGTGTCCTTCTTCAACAACTCTGTCATGGGCTTTACAATCTTCGAGAAATTCTCAATGAACCTCCGGTAGTATCCTGCGAGTCCCAGAAAACTCTAGATCTCTCCAACTGATGTGAGTGCTTCCCAATTTGTCACAGTGACAACCTTGGTGGGGTCTACTTCTATTCCTTCTCCGGATATAACATGTCCGAGGAATCCAACTTCCTTCAACCAGAATTCACACTTGCTGAACTTGGCATATAACTGATGTTCTCTGGGCTTCCCAAGTACCAAACGCAAATGCTCCTTATGCTCCTCTTCATTCTTTGAGTAGACCAATATGTCATCAATGAACACCACGATGAACTTATCCAAAAACTCCATAAACACCTTGTTCATCATGTTCATGAAATAGGCAGGGGCGTTAGTCAGACTAAATGACATAACTGTATACTCATATAGCCCGTACCTTGTGGTAAAAGCTGTCTTTGGTATATCCAGCTCACGAATCTTCAACTGGTGGTATCCTGAC
Source organism: Triticum dicoccoides (assembly GCF_002162155.2). NCBI lineage: Eukaryota > Viridiplantae > Streptophyta > Magnoliopsida > Poales > Poaceae > Triticum > Triticum dicoccoides. The sequence goes on along the minus strand of NC_041393.1, from coordinate 219,446,290 downwards.
CGCAGATCGATCTTGGAAAATACTTTAGCTCCTTGCAACTGGTCAAACAGATCATTGATCATTGACAGTGGGTACTTGTTCTTGATCATCACTTCATTTAATCCACGATAATCAACAACCATCCTCAACGATCCATCCTCCTTCTCCACTAGAAGCACTGGTGATCCCCAAGGTGACGAACTTGGGCAAATATAGCCTTTATCTAGTAACTCCTTAATCTGCTTCTTAATTTCCTCCAAATCCTTTGCGAGCATCCTGTACGGTCTCTTAGATATTGGCCCTGTGCCTGGCAAAAGCTCAGTCAAAAACTCGATGTCTCTATCCGGTGGCATGCCTGGCAACTCTTCTAGAAATACATCAGGGAAATCCTTCACCACTAGTACTTCCTCCTGTACAACTCCTGATAAGGAATTCACCTGAGTCCTCTTCGGCACATGCCAGATACATACTTAGTCCTCCTTCCTTCTGGGTGGTGACCATAATCGACTTACTGGCGCAATTGATGTTCCCTCCATACATCGATAGTCAATCCATACCCAAAATCACATCCAAACCTTGCAACTCCAGAATTATCAGGTTTGAGGGGAAACATGCCTACCTATGGTCAATGGCATCTGAAAACATCCTTGGCTTGCCATATGTTCTGCTCCTGGCGAACTTACTAACATCGGTGTTCTAAGAACTTTGGTTGGCAACTTATACTTATCCACAAATCCCCTTGATATGTATGAATGCGATGCACCAGTATCAAAAAGAACAATTGCAGTAAATGACTTAACCAAAAACTTACCTATTACTACATATGGTTGTGCTTCAACCTCCTCCACGTTAACGTGGTTCACTTGTCCCCTGTTGAAAGGGTTTGGCTTCTTCCCAGAGCTTCTGTTGCCATTTCCATTCTTTGCTTCAGAACACTCCGTGGCGTAATGTCCATTCTTCCCGCACTTGAAACAAGTAATGTGACTTAGATCCTTCTTGGCAAGTGTTGTTGGGTTGGAACGGTTCTGGCCGTTGCTTCCTCCATTCCCATTCCCATTCTTGGGGCGACTATGGTTATGCGAACTCCCTCAATTGGAATTATGGCCTCCATGGTTATGGTAAAGGTGTCCTCCCGAGTTCGGGGTAAAACGGGGCCTCTGCTGAGCTCCTGAATTGTACTTCCCTTGTCCATACTTCCTCTTGCGGTTGTCAATCTGCTGCTGCTTCCCTTCAATCATGAGAGCTCTATCTACCAACTCCTGGTAGTTGTTGAAGGTTGCCACCATCAATTGCATGCTCAGCTCATCATTCAGTCCTTCCAGAAACTTCTCCTGCTTAGCTGCATCCGTAGCAACGTCATCTAGGGCATAACGTGATAACTTACTAAAATCATCCACATACTGGCCCACTGTACGTCCTCCTTGGCGCAAGTTGCGAAACTCGCGCTTCTTCATGGCCATAGCTCCTGCTGAAACATGGGCAGTGCGAAAAGCCTGCTGATACTGGTCCTATGTGACAGTGTTGATGGGGTAGGTGGCTGTGAAATTCTCCCACCATGATGCCGCGGGTCCATCAAGCTGATGTGCAGCAAAACACACTCTCTCCGCATCTGTGCATCCTGCAGTGGTCATCTCCCTTGCAATCTTACGGAGCCAATCATGTGCAACTATTGGCTCGGCGCTACTGGAGAACACCAGTGGATTCAGCCTTAAGCAACGGGCTAAGTGAGCAACATGTGCTGGTGGTGGGTTGTTGTTGTTGTTCCCCTGATTTTGGTTCTGGACTAGTATCTGCATCAATGCATTCTGCTGCTAGATCAACTGAGTGAGCTCCGGCGGGAAAGCAAACCCATTGTCGCGTCTCGGAGGCATCTGATGGGTTTAGAAAAGATGAGAAAACATAATAGAATGAGATCTAGAGGGAAAACACTAGCCATATGCACATGAGACAAACACAGACATGTCACTCCAATCAATTCAAACAAGGGCATACAATCGGTCTAACTATCGTTACAAAAGTGCTCGGACTATACTATATACATGGGGGAATACTACTACTGATATGGTGGTCGACTAGAAAACTTGATCGGTGGAAGACTCCATGATATCTGCTCCAACTTCATCAACATAGTCATCATCACTATCATCAGGGTCCGAGTCGGTGTCGTTGATGATGATGTAGCTCTCCGGACAAGTGGAATCGTCGTCTTCTCCTCCTGGCGCGGGGTCTCCCATGAATACTCCTATCTTCCTCGTCAAATCGTCATTCTTCTCCACGAGTATCGTCATTTTCTCCTCATATCCATCACGTGTAGACTTGAGTTCTTCCTCCAACTCCGTGATCCTGGTCATTGCCTTCTTCAGATCTATCATGCCTGCACACATCTGGTTCTCCTGGCGTCGAGTGTGCTTGTTTAACTCCTGGATGAAAGCTCCAATGGATCTATCCTTCCTGGGGCTGATCATCTCCCATTTCTCATCTCGACGCCCACAAATCTGGTAGATAGTATCCTTGAGATCCTTGTGGTAAACTTCTCCAATGCATCCCATGGTGATGTGGGCTGCCATGCTCTTTCCTAGACTCCAGGTTGGTGCATCAAAGGAAAACTCTATGGGCTCAGTGACTGGCATGAATGTCCTTCATGGAACTTGAACTCGAATCATCCAACACTCCTCTTCTGGTAAATTGGCGATGTAGGTCCTGGTGTAGCTTGGTACTCCGATGTTCAGGTATCAAGTGACTTCCTTCAAGTGTCGTCCAAAAGGTGTATCTTCATCCGATTGGGTGGACTTGTTCCTTGCATCCGCCATCCTATATAGTAGAAAAGGAGAGGAGTTAGAAATAAGAAGAGAGTAGTGATCTAGGGCTTAAGCTTAGTGGTCGTGTCCTACATTCAGCGTGTGCTCTGATACCATCTTGTAGCGAACAGACCTCAAAAATTCTGATCTCTGTGCATCAGTGTCATCCCTGGATCGTTAATGCTGGCATGCATAGTACTTGAGGATTTATAACAGAGTAGCAATCACACACTTATTACATTGAATGTCTCAAAAGAGAACTTATTACAATAAATATGGCTTAAGGCCATCTAAAATCAATAACAACGAAAGGCTTGGAAGATAAAGTGAGTCCATCAACTCCAACGGCATCACTAAGTGAAAGACGACGACCTATGGTATCTCACTCGTCGTCTGAAAAGTCTGCAACATGAACGTTGCAGCCCGAAACTGGTCAGCACATGGAATATGCTAGCAATGTAACACAAGAGAGTAATGAACAGAATAAATGCTATCTCTACATGCATATATGGCTGGTGGAAAGCTCTATGGTTTCAGTTTTGCATAAAGCCAATTTTTCCCTACAACAAAGGAATAAATTTTATTTAACTATCATGGTGGTTGTTAAACATTGAGAAGTTCCTCCAATTCAATCCCAATTAAACATCATCACTAAACCCAATCAAATTATATTAAGGGTGATGAGATCAACATGATAATCCAAGAACTAGATACTCAAAACATCCATAACCGGGGACACGGCTAACCATGATTAGTTTGTACACTCTGCAGAGGTTTGCGTACTTTTACCCACAAGACTCGAATACATCCATGGTCGGAGAATCGAGACACAATCTTTCTGAAACAATAACTCTTTACTCTGGGTGGACAGTTACACCTACTTTCCCCTACATCTGCTAGCCCACCACTGAAAGAGGTCTTGCAACGTACTCAACTATGCTAGAGCCCATAATAGCTTGTGGCTGCACACGGAAGTTTCTAGCATGAATAATCTTATGATCCCTTTGAGCCTGGGTGGCGGACCGTAGGATGATCACACGGGTACTCCGGGATATCCTTGGACAACACTGGATTCTCCAGGTGCCCTGACAACCACTGGGTACTCCAGGGTGCCTCAAGCAATCCACCCAGATGTGTATTTAAGTAGCCGCCTTAAGTTAACCATTAAGTAACAACACTCACATCTGACATGAATCACTCGAACCAAACCACGTCTACGAGCATAGCATAGCAATATAAGCAACGTAGAAGTAACTCCAAAAGGTTTGAAATTAAATAGGACAATAGGTTCTACCTCATCATCTACTTCCCAAAACCCACATGTTAAGCAGATCCTAACCATGCAATTGTTTGAGGATTGATCTAATGCAAAGTTGGGTAGTAAAGAGGTATGATCAAAGTGTTACTTGCCTTGCTGGTGATCCGTGAAAACTAGAGACTTGTAGTAGCACGCTTTGCACTCCAGGAACTCTATCGCAAACAAACAAGCATACAATAAGCACTCAACTAGAAGCACGGTAAAACTCAAATAAGAGATCTAACCAGGAAGTTTAACTTAAGAACTCCGGTTTGCAAAACGAATCAAATCGAACGAAGCAACGAAACTCAAACTGTGAAAGAAACAAGCTTCGTTTACTAATCTGGACTTAAGTCAAATTTTACAGTAGCAAAATCTTGTTCAAATTGGTTAAACAGAAAGAGGGCTTCGAGACAAAGATCTAGGCGCTTGAATCGCCTGATTCCAATAAACGAGCGAAAAGACAAACTAAAACAAAAATCAGGGAAGAAATCACGATCGAGAATAATCGCGGAAAAACCCTGGAAAAAGAAAAAAACTGACGAACATGCTAACGAACAAAGGTTCGCTGTCTGCGGCTAACGGGTGAACTCCGTTCGTTAAAATGAACGTACAGACGAACGTCCGCTAATTAAACTAAACCAAAAAAACGATCTAAAAAAATAACCTAGGGTTTTCAAAAAAATGTTTTCTAACGAAAACCGGCGACGGTGGTGGCTACCTCGACGGGACGGCGGCGGCGGCGAAGTGCTCGGGCGGGCGGCGGGGTCGGCGGTGAGGCGGCGGGTGGCGGCGACAGCGTCCTCCGGCGGCGCGGTGGGTGGCGCGGGTAGTGGTGCAGGTGGCAGCGAAGTGCTGCGCCGAACCAATGGCTCTGATGGGATCTTCCATTCGCTAGGCAAGTCACCACCGCTTCTAGTGATGCTTTCGGTCGACGCCGTCTATGACACTATTGCCGCTACCGGCGGCAAGACAAGGATTGCTTGTCGTCCCCATCGATCCTGCAACCTAAATACCCTCCTTCTTTCCTCCGTGCATGAACATCTTTCACCCCTTGGAGGCTAGGGTTTCTCTCGGGGTGTGATGATGAACATGAATGATAAATACTGGAAAATGTAGTATTAGAAGGTAGCGCTTTTGAGGGCCGACATGTACATTAATTGACTTAATAGTATGATACCAAAAATGTTCATAACATTAAAACACACAACTTCAACATAAATCGGCCAAGTTCTGCAGAATTTAAATTAGATAAATCATAATGGAACTAATCTATTCAAAACTGACATCTCACATGCCGTGCACTCTCCATCTTGTGTTCCATCCTCTCCGTCTTCTTGATGTTTTCACGGATGGCTAGCATCACTTGCCTTTCTTTTGCTTCTAGTCAACCTTGCTTGATGAGGTAGATCCGTCTCCATACGGCTAAGCATGCATGCGCGTCCATGCACGTGTATGTGATTCGTGCATCACAGAGCTCTGATAAGTCTCCAACGTATCTATAATGTATGAAGTATTCATGACATGTTTACAACAATTTTATATGGTTTTGGTATGATTTGAATGGAACTAACCCAGACTGACGCTGTTTTTAGCAGAATTACCATGGTGTTGTTTTTTGTGTAGAAATAAAAGTTCTCGGAATTGGACGGAACTTTTTAACATTTTTTTGGAAGAAAAGAGAAATAATGGAGCAAAGAACCACCAGATGTGGGCCCCCAGCTGCCCACAGGACACCAGGGCACACCATCCCCCTAGCGCGCCCTAGTGGGTGGTGGGCCCCTTGAAGCCCATCTTCGCGTGAAACCGACTCCAAAAAATCCTATATATTCAGAAACCTCTGAAAGTTAACCTAGATTAGAAGTTCCACCACCGCAAGCCTATATGGCCATAAAAACCAATCTAGACCCTGTTCCGGCACTCTGCCGGAGGGGGAAATCATCACAGGAGGCCACCTTCATCATCCCGGTTGCCACCTTGACGAGGAGGGAGTAGTCCACCCTCGGGGCTGAGAGTTTGTACTAGTAGCTATGTGTTTAATCTCTCTCTCTCTCTCTCTCTCTCTCTCTCTCCCGTGTTCTTGATTTGGCACGATCTTGATGTATCATGAGCTTCATTAATATAGTTGGATCATATGGTGTTTCTCCATCTCTATCTTGTTGTTATGAATTGAGTTTTCCCTTTTGTATTTCATTATTATCGGATTGAGTACTTTTATGGATTCGAGAGCACTTGATGTATCTTTTGCTATGAATACCCGTGGTGACAATGGGGTATCATGTTGATTCACTTGATGTGTGTTTTGGCACTCAACTCGCGGATTCCCGAGGTGACATTGGGGTAATCTATGCATAGGGGTTGATGCACGTTCTCGTCTCTGTTTCTCCGGTATAAATCTTGGGGCACTCTTTAAGGTTCTTTGTGTTGGATTGAGTATTATGAATCTGAAATTGTTTGATGCATATCATATAATCAACGCATGTTTAATCATGGTGACATTGGGGTATCTAGGTGACATTAGAGTTGGTTGATGTGTATCATATGGTGTTATTTTAGTACGAACTCTTAGATAGATCGATCGAAAAGGATAACTTGGTGTTATTTTAGTATGAACTCTTGGAAAGATTAATCGGACAGGATAACTTTGAGGTGGTTGCGTACCCTACAAACAATTTCTTCTTATGTTCTCCGCTAGATAGGAACTTTGGAGTGATTCTTCGTTGCACGTTGAGGGATTGTTAGCATTGCTGAGAGATTGCACTAGCGAAAATACGGACCCTAGGCCTCATTTTCAAGCATTGCAATACAGTTTGTGCTCACTTTTGTTACTTGCTACCTTTCTGTTTTTATTTTTCCTACTACAAAAATCAATAGCTACTATCATTACTACACATGTATCACCATCTCTCACTACAAAAAAAGACACATCCGTGACATTTTGGCCTGAATGAACAGTTTTTCTGTCATGCTTATGACACTTCTATGACGATAATTGTGACAAAACCACGTATCATCATGGATGTGGTGGACTCCTACTTATATGACAAAAAATCATGATAGAAAATTGGCTTTTCTTCCTGGGTGGTCCGGGGACGCACCTGCAAGACATTCTTTGGGCCGTCCATGACGGAAAAAATCATGGTAGAAGAGAGGGCGAGGAAAATATTGGCAAGTTCCCGGTTACGATGGGTGTTCGGGGCTGAGCGATGCACACGGAGGTTTGCGCGTTTCTGTCATACACGTATGTGCGTGTGTGTGAGGCGTTGGGCTCTAACTGAACCCTAGCGAGGCATTCGCTTGCTGAACCCGAGCGATTGCACTAGCTACATTACTGAACCCGAGCGATCGATCCCTTGGTTGTTAACCGAACCTGAGTGATTCCTTCGCTACTGCTGCTAACTGAAGCCGATCAAACCTGCCTCTTGATGAACTGTGACCATTGTTGTGGGTTAGATGAAGAGTTCCTGGTGGGGATTGGATGAACATGACCTCGTGGTAGTAGAGGCTGTTGTCGCTAGATGAATAGGACCCTGATCGAGGAGGCCGCCACACCGGAGCCAGTTGGGGTGGATGGACGGGACCCCATGGAGGGCTAGTTGAATAGTAGCCGGTGGAGGCTAGATGAACAGTAGTCCGTGGGTGAACAGTAGCTAGTGGAGGCAGGAGGAAGACGTGGTGGATGAACAGCAGCAGGTGGAGGCTAGAGGAAGTTGACGGTGGATGAATAGTAGCTCGTGGAGGCTGGAGCCAGGCAGTAGAGGGTGGATGAATAGTAGCCTGTGGAGTCCCGTTTTGTGGTACGCCACACCCCTCCCGATGAACAGGACCCCTGTTTTGACCGTAGGCGCTCCAATAGAAAGTCCATTTCCTCCGTTTTGCGGTACGCCACACCCCTCCCGATCAACAGGATCCTGTTTCGATTGTAGGAGCTTGAATGGAAGTCTGTTTCCTCTGTTTTGCGGTACGCCAGACCCCTCCTGATGAATAGGATACTGTTTCGACCGTAGGCAGTTGAACAGAAGGCCGTTTCCTACATTCTGCGGTACACCAGGCCTCGTTTTGGCTGTTCCGTCTAAGCTGATTGGCTTCCAATGAACACGACGCATTCCATTGCCTCCCGGTGAACACGAGGCAGTTTCTCCATTCTGACCCAGCGGGTTGGCTACCGATGAACATGACGCCGTTGTTGCCGTTTGTTGCCTCTCCATGTACACATGCACTAGCCGTATGTATGCGCGAGTAGGCGTTCGAAACCCCGCCCGTATGTACGTACGTGGCCGTATGTTTTGGGATGTAGCTGTACGTATTTGTACACAGTTTAGAAGGGACTTCCTGAACTTCTATGTTGGTGGCTCTACTACTACACCTGCCGCTACTTGCTCAACAACGGTTCATCATTGCAGAGAGACCAATCGATCAGTATGTATGTACACGTTCGCGAGCTGACAGACAATGCTACGTACGTTTTGACTAGGTAGGTCCCAGCCGACAGGGAGGATAAAGAGTCACTCCCTTGCATGGGAAGATATATGTGATGGGTCCCAGCTGTCCGGGGGAGGAATCATTTTTTTGTGTGTAATAAGGAGGTACTTCCTTGAATGCGAAGATGTAGCTGGTGGCTCTAACTGTCAGCCTCACTGTGTATAGTCATCTTCTGATGGTTGTCGTTTGTTGACAATGTTGACTACAACGCGTAGAGAGCACCAAGGCAGTGGATGACGGCGAGGCCTGGTAAGGGAACGATGCAGAGCCGAGGAAGACGAGGCAGTGGATGGCAACATGGAGGGGAGTACGAGGGTTCACTGGTTCCGCTGCGGTGTGAGGCTGCCGTCGCCGAAGAATAACACAGGGTGTGGGTGAGTAGAGGGAAGGCCTGGTAGCAGTGGTATTAGGGTGGGGCGGTGAGGCCTACGTGGCAACACTACCGCCCATGGGAGGCAGGAGTAGGCAGTCCCGCCGGCACTGGTTTGGGAAGCTGGACCAAGAAGATCAGAGGTTGAAGATGCAGCATTGCTGTTGGATTAACATCCAACGGTCCAGCTGCTAAAATCATTTGTTGACTAAGTTGAAAAAGCCCTGCGTACACGTCAGCTTAGTACATGTCAGCTTAGTAGGCCCACAAGCCAGCATAATAAGGAGGCACTTGCTTGTGTGGATCCCTACTGTCAGCCTCTCCACTTACATCTCTCTTTTGATGGTTGTCATTTGTAGACACTGTTTACCATGCCATGCCAAGAGCACCAGCGCGGTGGACGATGGCGAGGCCCAGGAAGGGAATGACCCGGAGCCGGCGAATCTATAGAAGTGGATGCCCACATTGAAGGCTGTACGAGGGCTGAATGGTCCGTTGTGGGGTGAATAACATGAGGTGCACGTGGGTAGAGGGATGGCCTAGCCAGTGGTGGGAGTAGGGTGGGTCGGTGAGGCTTGTGCGGTGATACGTCTCCGACGTATCTATAATTTTTGATTGTTCCATGCTATTATATTATCCATCTTGGATGTTTTATATGCTATTTATATGATTTTTGGGACTAACCTATTAACCGAGAGCCCAGTGCCAGTTTCTGTTTTCCCCTTGTTTTGAGTTTTATAGAAAAGGAATACCAAACAGAGTCCTATTGACCTACCAATTTACAGAGATTTTTTATGGACCAGAAGAAGCCCCCGAATCAAAAGAGTTGGGTCAAAAGAGTCCCGAGCCAACCACGAGGGTGGAGGGCGCGAACCCTACTTCGTGGCTCTCGGAGTCCCCCCCTGACATGAAACCGACACCAAAAATTCCTATAAATATAGTAACCCTCTAAAAGAAACCTAGATCGGGAGTTCCACCAGTGCAAGCCTCTGTAGCCACCAAAAACCAATTGGGACCCTATTCCGGCACACTACCAGAGGGGGGAATCATCACCGGTGTCCATCTTCATCATCCCGACGCTCTCCATGACGATGAGGGAGTAGTTCACCCTCGGGGCTGAGGGTATGTACCAGTCGCTATGTGTTTGATCTGTCTCTCATGTTCTTGATTTGGCATGATCTTGATGTATCGTGAGCTTTACTATTATAGTTGGATCATATGATGTTTCTCCCCCTCTACTTTCTTGTAATGGATTGAGTTTTCCCTTTGAAGTTATCTTATTAGATTGAGTCTTTAAGGATTTGAGAACACTTGATGTATGTCTTGCATGTGCTTATCTGTGGTGACAATGGGATATCGACGTGATCTACTTGATGTTTTGGTGATATCCTTGCGGGTTCAGTGACCTTGTGAACTTATGCATAGGGGTCGGCACACATTTTCGTCTTGACTCTCCGGTAGAAACTTTGGGGCACTCTTTAAAGTTCTTTGTGTTGGTTTGAATAGATGAATATGAGATTGTGTGATGCATACCATAATTAAACCCACGGATACTTGTGGTGACATTGGAGTATCTAGGTGACATTAGGGTTTTGGTTGATGTGTGTCTTAAGGTGTTATTTTACTACGAACTCTAGGGCTGTTTGTGACACTTATAGGAATAGCCCAATGGATTGATCGAAAAGAATAACTTTAAGGTGGTTTCGTACCCTACAATAATCTCTTCGTTTGTTCTCCACTATTAGTGACTTTGGAGTGACTCTTTGTAGCATGTTGAGGGATTCTTATATGATCTAGTTATGTTAACATTGTTGATAGAACTTGCACTAGTGAAAGTATGAACCCTAGGCCTTGTTTCGAAGCATTGCAATACCATTTCGCTCACTTTTATCGCTTTCTACCTTGTTGTTTTTTATAATTTCAGATTACAAAAACCTATATCTACCATCCATATTGCACTTGTATTACCATCTCTTCGTCGTACTAGTGCACCTATACAATTTACCATTGTATTGGGTGTGTTGGGAACACAAGAGACTCTTTCTTATTTGGTTGCAGGGTTGTTTGAGAGAGACCATCTTCATCCTACGCCTCCCACGGATTGATAAACCTTAGGTCATCCACTTGAGAGAAATTTGCTACTGTCCTACAAACCTCTGCACTTGGAGGCCCAACAACATCTACAAGAAGAAGATTGTGTAGTAGACATCACGCGGCAGCACAGCCGACCATGGAAGGAGGGAGCAGGCAGTCCTGCCGACATTGGTTTGGGAGGCTGGAGCAGGAAGATCTGAGATTGAAGAAGCACGACGGCGGGTGGATGGACATCCAACAGTCACTGCTATGTGTTGACTAAGTTGACAAAGCCTTGCGTACACGTAAAAAAAATTAGGACAACGTCATCGTCAACCTAGTAGGCCCACAAGTTCTGTGGAAAATAACATACAACCCATTTGCCATTATTTTGAATAATTTACAGCCCATTTGCTAATTCTTAAGGATATTTTGAAGCCCATATTCTTTTTGTTAGCATTATAGACCATATTCTGGCCACTACTAAAAATTTCAACAAAATTGTGCATATTTTGGTGGGGTCCATACTCTTTTAATCACGAAATTTCAAGTCAGATTAAAAATAGTTATTTAAAAATTATTTCAAATTAAAATACAATGAATTTTCCCCGCAAAAACAATGAAATTTAAAATCTTGAAATCCTGAAAAAAAAACGAATTTTGAAGCTAGTTCCGGTTTTCTGTGTTTTTAAAATCTACAGCCCTTACTACGTATTGCCCATTTTCTAGGGAAGTCGAATACATCCCTCCTCGTCTCTTAATATTTGCAGCTAGCAGGGCTGAGGAAAGCAAGTAGGCCTGGGTTGGGTATTGTCCAAAAAATAGAACTAGGCTAGCCATTTTGAGAAAGAAAAAAGATATCAACTAGGCTCGTCATGTGCTTGAATATAAGCCTGGGCTCCGTCTCTGCAACTGGGCGAGCAACTGGGTCCCTGTTGTTACAATATTTCTCTCTTTAATAAAGGAAATGGCAAGCCATTTGCCTTGTTTGAAAGAAAATATGACCGTGACAGCCGAGTTCAAAAGGGCAACAACGTCGAACTCAAGCTTACAAACGGTACAAAAGGCCAAGGATTAATTGTTCATGAAATTTAGACAAAACTCAAATTGAGCATGGAAATAACATCTAACCCAACCACTATTTTTGGCACAAACAAATGGATCGGTCTGATCCATAAAATAAACATCTTGTGTGAATTTTTTTACTAAAACATGACCACAAGTTGTTGTAAATAAAAGCTGAGCATGTTCAGAAGCCCATTTGTCCACATGAAACTTCCTTTTTTTGCTGTTCAACATATCCGTCCATGAGAAATTTCTTGTTGAAAAACTTAAGCCTCATGGACAATAGTAACCTCGCATTCAACAGGAAGAATGTGACAAAACTTCTGTTTGCCTAGTTGCATGCATATCCTTCCATCGTTATTGTACTCAAACGAATGTCATGAGAACTGAGAAAATCCTGGTGCTTATTACGCCACCGATTGGTTATATGTTTTTCTCCATGTGTTAGTGCCTAAGTAGACATGAAGATAGAAAACAGTTAAGGTCTAAAAAATAGTATGTCGAATGAGCGACAACTGAATTGTTAATTCTAGTACAATATTTACGGGCTTTTGATGGCTGAATTCAATGTGCATGAAATCATCACCTTTATATACAGATTCTCCAGACATGGAAAGCATCGCAGCAAGCCAATAATTTTGTTCAGATCATAATAAACATTCTGATATATAAGATCTTGACAGAATCCAGCACCATTGATAGACTATCCATGGACGAACTTTTCATTGAGCATGTAACATAATATTAGTACCCAAAGTGTACTCCAAGATGATATAAAACTTTTGTGCACAAATAAAAAATGCAGCTTATGATTTCAAATGTGTAGATGATAATATACATTATCTAAATAAGTGTGGAGCCAAACACCAACTTCTGATAATTAAACGGATCAGGAATTACACCCAAGGTCTCCAGTTTAGGCGTAGAGACGACAGTTATTTGTGAAGGTATATAACAATAATGAAGGAGCAACCTTTGAAGTGAACGGGCATCTTCGATGATGAGCTGCTGGCCTTCAAAACAAATTCTAATGCTTTAAAGGTGAGGCGACTTTATTTGGAGACAAATGATATTGATTTCTATTCACAAAACAATCAGCAAGCGTTCTAGGGCAGGGCAACTTGAGTGGATGATGCTGTGCAGTGAAGCCTCCGACAGATAAACCACCACAAGCGGAAGTTTTTTAAGTAGCGGGAGTCAAAGCATTTGTACCAGATCGTCTGGTAGATGGCATCGGGCGAAGGTGGCAGTGTGGAGAGAGAGGAAGAAACCCACGAGATGGACAACGGTGGTGTGGGCACAAATTCTTGGCTTTGGTTTGAGGTATGTAATTTTTGTGGTAATGGTAGAACTCAAACTACTAGAGTTTTTCGAATTCAAGGGATGTCAGCCAGGCGTCCACCATGCAGGGTATGGACAATAGGTAGCGTGTCGGGATGCAGAGGCATTGAATGGAGCCCTGGTGGGAGGAGATGATGGCTCTGAGGAGTTCAAAATAATTAACGACATATAGCTGATGACAGTCCAGATTAAGGGGTTGGCGCGCCATAGAGGGCGCCACCGAGTTGAGAGGACTTGGATGCGGCATCAATCCTTGGCGAGGAGAAGCGAGAAGATCTCCCCAAGGATGTCGTCCGGGAGATCGCTGATGCGGTCCACCCAAGATTCTACGAGTTCCTCAGATCCGGTGGGGGGTGATGACCCACAAGTATGGGGGATCTATCATAGTCCTTTCGATAAGTAAGAGTGTCGAACCCAACGAGGAGTAGAATAAAATGACAAGCGGTTTTCAGTAAGGTATTTTCTGCAAGCACATAAATTATCGGTAACAGATAGTTTTGTGCTAAGGTAGTTCGTAACGGGTAACAAGTAACAAAAGTAAAAAAAAGTGCAGCAAGGTGGCCCAATCCTTTTTATAGCAAAGGACAAGCCTAGACAAACTCTTATATAAGGCAAAGCACTCCCGAGGATACATGGGAATTATCGTCAAGCCAGTTTTCATCATGCTCATATGATTCGCGTTCGGTACTTTGATAATTTGATATGTGGGTGGACCGGTGCTTGGCTACTTCCCTTCCTTGGACAAGCATCCCACTTATGATTAACCGCTCTCGCAAGCATCCGCAACTACAAAATAAGAATTAAGGTAAACCTAATCATAGCATGAAACATGTGGATCCAAATCAGCCCCTTACGAAGCAACACATAAACTAGGATTTAAGCTTCTGTCACTCTAGCAACCCATCATTTACTTATTACTTCCCATTCCTTCCCCTAGGCCCAAACAATGGTGAAGTGTCATGTAGTCGACGTTCACAGAACACCACTAGAGGAGAGACAACATACAACTCATCAAAAGATCAAACGAATACCAAATTCACATGACTACTTATAACAAGACTACTCCCATGTCCTCAGGAACAAACGTAACTACTCACAAATCATATTCATGTTCATAATCAGAGGGGTATTAATATGCATAAAGGACCTGAACATATGATCTTCCATCGAATAAACCAACAAGCATCAACTACAAGGAGTAATCAACACTACTAGCAACCTACGGGTACCAATATGAGGTTTTGAGACAAAGATCGCATACAAGAGATGAACTAGGGTTTGAGAGGAGATGGTGCTCGTGAAGATGTTGATGGAGATTGACCCCCTCTCGATGAGAGGATCGATGGTGATGACGATGGCAACGATTGTGGAACAGCTCCGCCGGAGCCCTAGATTAGTTCCGCCAAGGTTCCGCCTCGAGATGGCGGCGCTTCATCCCGAAAGCTTCCTTATGATTTTTTATAGGGCAAAAGACACCATATACCAGAAGATGGGCACCAGGGGGCTGCCAGGTGGCCCACGGGGCAGGGGGCGTGCCCTCCTCCCTCGTGGATAGTGGGTGGCCCCCTTCTTGTGTTTTCTTCACCCAATATTTTTAATATATTCCAAAACTGACTTTTGTGGAGTTTCAGGACTTTTGGAGTTGTGCAGAATAGGTTTCTTAAATTTGCTCCTTTTCCAGCCCAGAATTCCAGCTGCCGGCATTCTCCCTCTTCATGTAAACCTTGCAAAATAAGAGAGAAACGACATAAGTATTAAGACATAATGTGTGGTAACAACCCATATATCAATATAAAAGCATGATGCAAAATGGACGTATCAACTCCCCCAAGCTTAGACCTCGCTTGTCCTCAAGCGGAAGCCGATATTGAAATATATGTCCACATGTTTAGTGATAGAGGTGTCGATATCATAAAATACGGACATAAGGGCATCATGATCATTCTTAGAACAACAGTATATAGTCAACCTAGCTATATAGGAAGGTCAATCGTTGTGTGTCAGAGAAAGGTCAATCGTTGTGTGTCGGATAAAGGGAGAGACATAACTAGTGAGGTACGTCGATCGGTGCATGGGGAAAAAGAGTTATAGTCAACCTAGCTATATGTAGGGAGATCGGTAGGTCTACATGCATGCATGTGTTAGAAGGAAATAAGGTCCAGAGAGACGGATAGACAGAGAGAGAGAGAGAGAGAGAGAGAGAGTACTTCGGATATTATTTGGAATCAACATCAAGTGTATTCAAAATTTTGAATTCGAGTTCATATATATAGTACACATAGTTCATATATAACTCTATAGCAATCATGTGGTGTGTTGTTAAGATAATATGCAAATGATGGTTTAACTTGGCAACAATCATGATTGTAGATTCTTAGTCAAATAGAGAAACGAATTCAAATTTAGTTCGAGTTGCAGTGCCAGTATATACATTTGGAATGCACTAAAATGTTCATATGAGTAAGTTACATGCATTATACAAGTAATGGAAAAAATTAATTGGACATAATATGGATTCATAGTTTTTAATAGAATTCATTTGTACAGTAAAACGGGACAAGACTCTCCCTTTGTGTGGTGTGAATAGTTTTTGTTTTTGTTCTTTTCGTTGAGGGAAGTGCAAATTGATTTGGTACGTACATTATTTCACGTTGGGCTTGTCCCGGAATTTCAATCCGCGCCTTGTTATCCCGAAAATTCAGATATCACTTTGTCTGTTTGTGCTCCGAAAACCCGCGCCTTCACAGCCCGCGCCTTGTTATCCCGGAATTACAACGTGCATGAAAACTCCCTCCAGCTGCCAAATCTCGACACGTGAAATCCCCCTTCTAACCCTGAGCCGAATGGGCCGCTAGTTCAAATTGGCGGGGTCACTTTGGTAACACACCCTACATTTTGAACAAGTGTATCCCTAAGTCATGGTTGCCCCCCTGCCATCACCCCCTTTTCACCATTCGAAAACCCGGGCCGCCATAACCTCTCTGCTCCAACCACTTAACCCCGCCCTCCACCATCCGCCACCCCACCATTGCCCAGCAGGAGCCTCTTCCTCGACGACGTCGTCCATTGCAACAGCTCGACGTCCCTCATCCACTCCCTTGGATGAGGATCCATCATCGATCTCATTGTCATGCCGATTCAGCCGCCCTGTCCTCCACCTCCAAGGAGCTGCTCCGATGACCACCTCATTTATCGCGGTTGCTCTATCCCCACAGCACCACCTTAACCTACTCGACCGGAACCGCAACATCCTCACCGACTCCTGGATGAAGCTGAGGCCTACTTGGCGCCACCTGAGAGGTTGTACACTGATTGCATCGCACCTTCTCCTTAACTTGACCTCCCGGCGCCGCCGGTGCTTGATCCGGCTCGCCCATGGCGCGGCCACCTTGTAGTCGGCGCCGCCGGCGACATCTCCATGGCGGCTCTCCCCCAGTGCGAGGCTCCCTCGGCAGCGGCGGCCACACCAGTCGGAGCTGCTGCTACTGCTCTGGCTCTTGCTTTCTCGTGCTACTGCTTTGCTGTTGCTGCTGCCCTGTCTCTCACTCGCTCCATTGCTGCTCTGATCTTCCCCTCGCTCGTGCTGCTGCACTAATCTTCCTCTCACACGTGCTACTGATGCTGGTACATAGGCTACTACAGCTACACGATTTGTTGCTCTGGCTCTAGTTCACATTGCTACTCCAGGCGCCGCTACTCTGGCGACTATCTGCTACAGTGTTCCCTATCAATCACCTGCTGATTTAGATCATTGTTTCTCTACTACTAGTGCTCGAGTGGCCTAAACTACATGTGAAGTGCCACTTTGCTACTAGTCTGTTCAGTTTTGACATTAATAATTAGATTCCACAGTAAATTTCAGTTTCGACAGTTAAGTTCAGAGTCAACAGTTTTTACCTCATCTATTGTAGTCATGTATTTTTGGTGATGTAAAATTTACATCTACCACTTTTTGCTAATGTATTTTACATCATATATTGGAGATGATATTAGAATCCCACTTGAGATTAACGATGTCTGTCTTATACTGCTTCAGCCTCGACGTCTTACGACTTGCCGGAGCTGCTCCAATAACAGAGAAGTACCCCGGCGCCGTCTACAGACGCCTCAGATCTTCCTCCACACCTCTGATAGCGACCTCTATCGCAACTTGATCTGCGACCAACCCAATGATGCTGAGGTTGAAATGGCTAAGCCAAAGAGGTTGTACACTTGTCGCATCACTTATTACTCTACATTCATGTCGGTCCATTAGGGCTATTTTGGTTCAAAGGAAAAAGTGAAGGAAAAACATAACAATATGAAATTTTCCTATGGTCCTCTACTATTCAATTATTCATGCATTTGGTTGAAAGGAATGGAGCAAAACATCCACCTAGACATACATTTCAAAATCCTATGCATGAAAACAATACTAAGTGTATTAGTGGCAGAATAACATTCCAACTGTACACATTTTCATATGGTTTCACTTTAATTTGGCCATGTTTCTTTGCATTCCCCTGCTCTTCCAATTCTTGTGAACCAAACACCAAAGTTTATAGATATCATGTGTTTACAAATGCTCTATTTACCACATGCATTCCTATCCATTTAAGGTGTTTTCCCTATCCCTACATTTTTAGAATCATGCAAGCCAAAGGAGC
The DNA here is from genome assembly GCF_002162155.2 of Triticum dicoccoides. Taxonomy (NCBI): domain Eukaryota; kingdom Viridiplantae; phylum Streptophyta; class Magnoliopsida; order Poales; family Poaceae; genus Triticum; species Triticum dicoccoides. The sequence continues at coordinate 219,428,239 of NC_041393.1, read as the reverse complement.
CCTTACAGAATTACTTCAGTTACACATAGGTTTCGAAGAAAACTCTGTGTAGTTTGTCCTGCTCCTACCGTAACGTCGTCCACCTCACCCGAGCTGCTCCACCGACAAAAGTGTCCACCATACCAGACATCATGCCTCCTGACCGTATTTCGCCGCCTCATATCTCCTTCCCTGCCGCCGACACCCACCGCAATTGCATCACCATCATCGACTCAGTAGATGAACCTGAGGAGTTCACGGGTTCGCAAGAGAGGTCGCACTCTTTTGTTTCTGCTTATGTTATGCATTGCTTAATATTACCTGCTACTTTATCGTCCTGCTCACCTCTTAAACACCAAGTCAGGTTCAAATTAATGTTCAAACTTGAGTTTTAAAATGGTTGTAGGGCACATATCGAGGCATCAATGAATAGTATCTCTGTCTATTATCTAGTTCGTCTAAGGTATGTCTATAGTGTTCATCTTTGGCGGGAAACAAATAATAAAGCAACCATCATCTGTCTTTTTATTAATTAAAGCTATCACCAGCCTCCTATCATCATTTTTGGATCTATCCACTAGTTTTTACCATCACTCTAGATTTCTGCATGCTCTCCTTACATAATCTCACTATTTTTTTCGTGTGCATGTCAAATATTGTACACAATCATGTTGAACATTTAGAGAAAAAGAGAAGTGTTTTGCGCGGCAATACAATGTCATGTAGACATCGCTCCATGGTGGGTGCAATGACAAACCCTCCCCCCTCCTCCAGATTATAATCCCGAGGAAGATATCTAATCGGAGGAGGATTCAGAAGGAGCTGACCACTCCTATTTACCCCCTGAGGTGTTTTCTCTAACTTGGCATGATGATGTTGGTCATATCATGCATATGTTGCCTTGCAGTGCTTACTTTTGACATCATATATGTCATCTTCTTAGTTTAGACATGTTCTGTAATGCCACCTGTTTAGTTTCAATATCATATATGTGAATTATCCAATCTCATCTTTTTTAAGCCAGCCATAATATAGGTGAAATTTGTGATGCCATCCTATTTAGCCAGGCATCATATATTTAAATTATATCTTGCCATTATTTTTCTTCATTACATTTCCATTCAATACTACAGGATGCTGTTAACACGACACTACGATCAAAGACCCTTCGAGAAACTGTGTGCGATGCAATAATCGCAAACGGTGGTGTCAGAGAATCGTCTAAAATGTCAAAACGTTTGTGATGACAGATGCATAAAACATGGTTCAGATTTTAGTCATGTGTGCGATGCAGGGCATATGGTTCAGTTCAATTAACTATTTGTGATGAGGAGGAACAAAAGGAATTGGCAGCTAGATGAAGGTATGTGCGATACACAACATATGGTTCACTCGGATGAACTATTTGTGATTAGGCAACAAAAGGAAATGGTCAGCCAGATCAAGGTGTGTGTGAGATATACAACATGTGGTTCACTCGAATGAATTTTTTGTGTTGAGACAAGAGAACATAAATAGTTCGATATAACAAGATGTGTGTGATACATGGCAAACATGTGTGTAATCAGAAATGTGTAGGAAGACTGATAACAACACAGACGATTCCAGTTAACAAGCCGTGTGTGTTGTGAGGAAACGATTGCTGGTATACAATTGTCAGTGATTGATGAAATCATCACCGACGGGTTCCCTTGGTTAGTCCGTGTGCGATGTGATTTGCTCTGTCTACAGAGCATCAACAAATATACTTAAAAAGACAGCATTGCATGACCAAATTAAGAATACAATTAGACAAGTGACTACACAGATAACATTTGCACACACCAAAGTAAGCAATTACATGCATATTAAACTAGAGAAACGAGGATCTAATTAATCATCTACTTCTTGTTGCGACAACGCTTGCCATTGCTCTGCTACCGGCTGGATCCCTAGCCGTTTTGGGGAAGGAGGCACTTCCTCATGTCAACGATCCGCCTGTACATGTCGTAGCACTTGTACGCCTCCTTGGCCGCGTACATGACGGGAGCTTTGTCGAGTTTATCCATCCAGGCCGAGTGCCAGGCATGCTTGTCCTTGTTGCAGGAATCCTTCATGTCTCTCTCCTCCACATAGGCCAAATTGCCATGTAAGCAGGCTATAAGCTCACTATTGTAGTACTTGCTCTTAGCGGTTGTCGGTGTTCTGGGAACGGGGGTCCCCAGACTTGCCTGCCTGCGGCCTACGGCGTGGCTCCACCAATGGCCCAGTACGGCCCGTATTCATCAACAAACACTCAAGACCCTCGCGAGGGGCCAAGCCTTGTGGGGCGGACTACATAAGGCCTCCTCAGGAGCGGCCTCACCAGGTAGGCTCGCGAGGGGGCGGAGAGATCTAGGCAAAGGGGTACCTCGCGAGGTTCCCATGATGCAAGCCATGACGATCAAGGCAGGCGGGCACCAGATGGGCGCCAGTGCGTATAGTTTCCGCGTTTCCCCTTTGGTGCTAAGGGGGCAAGCATATGCACGGAGTACCGAGGCATCAGGCAAAGGTTTCCATATCGGTGCAACAAGACCAAGGCCAGTAGGACGGCAAGACGGAGGTCATCGTGGAGCCCAAGACTGTGTCACTACCAGCGCCTTTGACAGGCGAAGACCACCTTTAGTCTGGATAGCTTGTACTAGCTGTCCCTTTCAAAATGGCCGTTGTTGGATCCCTTCCGCTCAATATTTGGGGAGAGGGCCAGGGCCTCTATAAATAGGGCTATCCACCATGGTAGAAGGGGAACTGATTCAGATCACCCTCACCCACACAAGTTCGCCAAGCCCAAGAACACCTCTCCTCAGGAGGCTGTTCTTCCCTTGAACTGTTCATCACCAGCCCAAGAGGAAATCCACCACCACCACACAGGAGTAGGGTATTACACCACAACGGTGGCCCGAACCTGTATAAATCTTGTGTCTCTTGTGTTGTGAGTTCATCGAGCTAGCTTAGAGATCGCGGCGAGGCTGAGGGAGTGTTTTGGTAGGGGGAAATCTTCATGCGCACCCCAGTGTTCGAACCTCAAGGGTTTTGCTGGAACTCGATATCCGACATTTGGCGCGCCAGGTAGGGGTGCACCGGAGCTCTTCCTTCCGTCGACCCGCACTCCACCAACACCGCGCTTCGCCCTCATGGCGGACATTGCGCTTCCGGCTCCGGCGGCCAGTGCCAGCGCTGGGGCCAGGGGGCTTCGAGCCGTGGCCCCCGCCTTACGGCAGGTGTAGTGGCCGCATAGGTTCAAGCTAGAGATGCTGCCGCGCTACGATAGTGCGGCGGACCCGCATGTTTTCCTGCTGGCATACGGGGAAGCCGTCCTCAAGGCTGGGGGCAACGATAAGTTCATGGCCAACTGTCTTCCCATGGCCCTCACTGGCGTCCCGCGCGCTTGGTTGCTCAACCTATCGGTGTCTTCTATGGCCTCCTGGGAGGAACTGCGTGACCTCTTCCTCGCCCACTATGCGGCACCGGCGCCCCCGGTCGTCGCAGCTCTCCTGGGCGGCTCGCAGGCGCCACCCTCTGAACGCCACGCCAAGCCATTCTTTCACTAGATCGGTGCCGCCCTCGCGCGGCAAGGAGCTCCCCCGGGCTAGGTGGCGCCCAAGGCCGACCTGACCTTCGACTCAGAAGATCACCCCATCAGCACCACATGCTTGGGTGCGCTCTCGATGCTCTGCACGCCCACCATCTGCCAGGTGGCAGTCACCAAAACCCTCATCGACGGAGATGCCGGCCTCAACGTGCTCTCGGTGGAGGCCTTTAGCCTCCTCCATGTATGGCTGGAGCGGCCCCAACCCAGCAATCCCTTTTCAGGCATCGGAGCCGGTTCCTCCAGTTCCCTAGGCCAGATCCGGCTTCCTGTGACCTTTGGCACCAACGACAACTACCGCACAGAGCTGGTCGACTTCGATATTGCCCACATCGGCCTCCCGTACAATGCCATCCTCGAATACCCTGCCCTGGCTCAGTTCATGGCAGCAACCCATCCAGCCTGCAACATCATGAAGATGCCCTGGAGCGACGGCGTCCTCACCGTAGCTGGAGATACCAAGGAGGCTCTGCTGGCGCTCAAGTTGGCCCTCAAGGCCGCCACGGCGGCATAGCCCGCCGGCGCTGACGCCTCCAAGGCCAAGGAAGCTGCACCGACCAAAAAGAAGCAGTTGTTCACCCAGGATAAGGTGGAGACCAAGCAGGTGCCAGTTGAGGAAGACGGGTCCTCGGGAGCCACCTTCACCATAGGTGCCTGCCTCGACCCCTACCAAGAGGAGGCATTGGTGAGGTTCTTACGCTCAAACAAGGAGGTGTTTGCGTGGGAACCCAAGCAGCTTGCGGGGATCCCAAGGGAGGTGATTGAGCATCACCTGAATGTGTGCCCCAATGTACGCCCCGTGAAGCAAAAAGCGAGGCGGCAGTCCACGGAGAAGCAGGCCTTCATCATCCAAGGAACCCACAAGCTAGAGGCAGCAGGTGTTATTCATGAGGTTCACTACCCCGAATGGCTAGCAAACCCCGTCGTTGTGCCAAAAAAGGGGAGAAAGGAGCGCATGTGTGTCCACTTCACCAACCTCAACAAGGCCTGCCCCCAAGATCCATTCCCGCTTCCCCGCATCAACCAGATCGTCGACTCCACCGCCGAGTGTGACCACCTGTGTTTCCTGGATGCGTTTTTGGGTTATCACCAGATCAAGATGGCCATGGAAGACGTACAGAAGACAACCTTCCTGACCCCATGTGGGGTATACTACTACACATGCATGTCGTTCGGGTTGCACAACGCGGGCGCAACCTTCCAACGGCTGATGCATATTGCCTTGGGCCGGCAGCTCAGAAAAATGCCGAGGCTTACATCGACGACATTGTGGTAAAATCTCAGGAGGCAAGGACCTTGATCTAGGCCCTGGAGGAGACCTTTGCGAGCCTCCGCCACGTGGACCTGCGACTCAACCCAGAGAAGTGCGTGTTGAGCGTCCCTTCTGGCAAGCTGCTGGGCTTCCTCGTGTCCCATAGGGGAATCGAGGCCAATCTGGAGAAGGTCAAGGCGATCGAAGACATGAGTCTGCCGCAGACCCTTAGTGAAATGCAGAAGCTCGCCGGTCGAGTGACTGCGTTAGGACGCTTCATTACCAAGCTGGTGGAGCGTGCCCTACCGTTCTTCAAGCCGATGAAGAAGAAGGGCCTGTTTGAGTGGACACAGGAAGCCGACCAAGCGTTTCAAGACCAAGCTGTTGGCGGTTCGGGAGGAACGCCAGGCTAAGGCCGCGTCCCGCCCAGCCGCAGCCTCAGCCAGGGCGACACAAGACCAGGAAAGCCTCGCAGGGACCACGACAATGGCAGCAGGGGACCAAGCTCAGCAGGAAGATGCCCCGAGGGCTGAGGAGGCCCCACCAAGCAGCTAGGCGCTGGGGGCTCTGTTGTCTCAGGAAGACACATGCCACGTCAGTGCATCCACCCTCGTCGAGCATCCGGTGTACTTCGTTAGCACGGTATTGCGGGATGCAAGGGCGCGGTACCCCATGCCTCAGAAGATCTTCCTCGCGCTCTTGGTGGCCTCGCGTAAGCTGCGGCACTACTTTCAAGGTTACCCCATCAAGGTTGTCTCGGCCTACCCGTTGGAAAGGGTACTCAGGAGCCCCAACTCCGCTGGGAGGGTCGCCAAATGGAACATCGAGCTACAGGTGTTTCAGTCACTAAAAAAAAGACACATCCGTGACATTTTGGGCCGAATGAATTTTTTTCTGTTATACTTATGACACTCCTATGACGATAATTGTGACAAAACCCGGTATCATCATAGATGTGGTGGGATCCTACTTCTATGAAAAAAATCATGACAGAAAATGGGCTTTTCGTCCTGGGTGGGCCGGAGATGCAGCTGCATGACATTCTTTGGGCCGTCCATGATGGAAAAAACCGTGGTAGAAGCGAGGGAGAGGAAAATTTTGGGGAGTTCCCGGTTATGGTGGGCGGTCGGGGGCCGAGCGATGCGTGTTTCTCTCGTACATGTACGCGCGTGTGCGCGAGGCGTTGGCTCTAACTGAACCCGAGTGAGGCGTTAGGCTCTAACTAAACCCGAGCGATTGCACTGCAGGCTACGCATTACTGAACCCGAGCGATCAATCGATGGCTGTTAACTGAACCCGATCGAGCGATTCCTTCGCTACTGCTGCTAACTGAAGCCGATCGATGCTGCCTCTCTGGATGAACAATGAGCGTTGTGAGGGGGTTTGGATGAACAGTGAGCGGTGGCATTGCCTCTGGATGAACAGGACCCCGATCGATCGAGCCGGTTGGGGTTGGATGAACAGGACCCCGTGGAGGGCTGGATGAACAGGACGACCCCGTGGAGGGCTGGATGAACAGTAGACGGTGGAGGGGTGCCTGTGGAGGGGTGGTTGAACAGTAGCTGGTGGAGTAGCACGCGGTAGAGGCTGGATGAACAGGAGCCCGTGGAGGCTGGAGGAGGTCGACGGTAGCCCGTGGAGGCTGGAGGAGGTCGAGGGTAACCCGTGGAGGCTGGAGGAGGTCGACGGTGGAGATGAACAGTATCCCGTGGAGTCCTGTTTTTTGGTACGCCACACCCCTCCCGATGAACAGGACCCCCGTTTCGACCGTAGCTCTCCAACACAAGTCCGTTCCATCCGTTTTGCGGTACGCCACACCCCTCCCGATCAACAGGACCCCCGTTTCGACCGTAGGAGGTCCGTTTCCTCCGTTTTGCGGTGCGCCAGACCCCTCCCGATGAACAGGATCTCGTTTCAAACGTGGCCGTTCGAACACAAGGCCGTTTCCTCTGTTCTGCGGTATGCTAGGCCTCGTTTCCATCGCCTGTTCCGTCCAAGACGGTTGGCTCCCACGCGTTCCTTTACCTCCCGATGAACACGACGCATTCCGTTGCCTCCCCATGAACACGACGCATTCCGTTGCCTCCCCATGAACACGACGATGACACGGTTTCTCCATTCCAGCCCAGCCATGTACACGAGCCCTGGCCGTACGTATGCATGAGTAGGTGTTCGAGACCCCGCCCGTATGTACGTACGTGGCCGTATTTTCTTTCTTGCACCCTGGCCATTGTACGTACGTGTACATGCTACGTGTGCGCCTCTACTACAACACATGCGCGCCTCTACATCGACCAGTATGTACGTACACGTTCGCGACCAGAATGACCACGCTACGTATGCTTCGACCAGGTGGGTCCCGACTATCAGTCAATTCCTTGCGTGCGAAGATGTAGCTGGTGGGCCCCAGCAGTCACGGGGGCAAATCGTTTTTTTTGTCCAGACGCACTTCCTTGCGTGCGAAGGTGTAGCTGGTGGGTCTCGGCAGTCAGGGGGGATCTTTTTTTTTCGAACGCACTTCCTTGCGTGCGAAGATGTAGCTGATGGCTCCCAGCAGTCAGGGGGTGAATCATTTTTTTCGCGAAATACGGTGGCCCATACGATGGTTCCCCGCTGTCAGGTGGAGGAATAATTAGTTTGCGCGTAATAAGGAGGCACTTCCTTGCGGCTGCCGTGGACCCAGCTGTCAGCCTCTCCACGTACAGTCCACGTCCGATGGAAGTCGTTCTTTGACCACGTTGACCACGCCGCGCCGAGAGCACCATGGCGGTGGACGATGACGAGGCCTAGGAAGGGGATGACACGGAGCCGGGGAAGTCGCGGTAGTGGATGCACACGCGGAGAGGAGTACGAGGGTTCACTGGTTCGGCTGTCGTGTGAGGCTGCCGTCGCCGCAGGAATAATAGGGGGTGTGGGTGAGTGGAGGGATGGCCTGGCCAGCGGTGGGAGTATTAGGGGCGGTGAGGCCCCCGCAGCAGCACAGCTGGCCACGGGAGGCAGGAGTAGGCGGCACGACCGGCGCTGCTTTGGGCGGCTGAAGCAAGAAGACCAGAGGTTGAAGAAGCACAACGGTCGTTGGATGGACATCGTACGATCACTGCAGCTAGAATCGTTTATATTGACTAAGTTGACAAAGCCCTTGGTACGTCAACTTAGTAGGCCCACAGGTCAGCGTCCGAAATGGTGCGCCCCAGATGTCAGGGGGAGGAATCATTTTTTGGGCGGGTGAAGCTAGAATATCCGACATTGAAGAAGAAGCACAGCATGCGTTGGATGGACATCCAACGGCCACTGCAGCTAGAACCGTGTATTGACTATAAGTTGACAAAGCCTTGCATATGCGTCAACTCTCTTTTTTTAGGGGACGCGTCAACTTAGTAAGGCCAGAAGTGTGTGGCAGAGAACTTATAGCCCAATTGAGATCTGTAAGAATGTGCAGCCCATTTTTGAATTCTAATGGAATTTACTACAACCCATTTACAGTTTGTTAAAAGTACAGCCCATTTCAACCAACCGTTCAAAACAGAATTCAATAAAAATTCCCACATTTTGATGGGATCCGAAATATTTTTATCCCGAAATTTCTAGTCAGATTAAATAACATTTCAATATAAATTTATATTACGTAAAAATCCAACGAAACACTGCGCTCACAACAATTAATGAAATTCAAATTTTCAATATCCAAAAATAATATTTTATAAAGTAATTATGTGTTTGGTGATTTTTTTATAGTTACTACCCAGTTTTTATATTTACATCCCATTTATTATTTCTTAAAACCCATTTTCTTGTTAAGCCTAATGCATCCCTCTTAGGAAAGATTTGCAGCCCAGCGGGGCGGAGAATAACAACTTGACCTTGCGTGGGTATTCCTAAAAAAAGTATAGCTGGGCTAGTCATTTTCAGCTTGAAAAAAATTAATATCTGGGCTGGATATCTGGCCTGGGCTAGACGGGCCACAGCTCGCCCAGTTAATAACTGCAGCGATGATTTCGTTTTTGTTCAGAGGAGAAAAATTAATATCTGGGCTAAACATCAAAAAACTCTGAAGTGCTCACACCTCAAAAACACAAATACTGCTCGAGCTGCTTGGTCCCAGCTGTCGGTCGCTTCTTGTGCAATTCTCTCGTTTATTGACTACTCGCTCCTTTCTGGTTTATAGTGCTCAATTAAAAAATCTCACCAATCAAGGTAGATGGCGAGTGGTGGAATACTTTTTGTAGTTTTGCAAAAGCACCTAATTAATGCTCTTGTTATCCTAAAAAAATTATGTTTACAAATGCATTAATTGCAATGCATGCATGCATAAAGTACGTGCATTGGTCAATTTTCTCTTAATACTTGCATGCAATGATTTTATGCACGTTGGAATCTGAACATGTGATGGAAAACAACCAAATTGAGCTTTATAAAATGGAAAAACTAAAATTTTGAGATAAGCCCTATAAACCGGAAAGGAGGGAGTACATAGGTTGACAATGGTGTGGGACCGTGATGTCAGGAAACCAGGAGGAAGCAAAATAAATTATAGTTATATATATATATATATATATATATATATATATATATATATATATATATATATATATATATAATAAGGAGGCACTTGCATACGTGAGGCTATGGCCCTGGTGGGTCCCCATTGTCATCCTCTCCAAGTAAAGTCATCTCCTCGGCCACGCGCGCTTTCCGCCCAAAACAGTCAGCGCCGCCCACCCCGCTTCACGGTGCAGGCGATTGCTCCGCCTTCAAACGACACAAGTGTCGTCCGTCCATCCATCTGCCGCCCACATTAATATTACGCGGTTGCCGAGGCGGCTACTCCGCCGCCCACCATTGCTATATAAACTGCTGCGCCGGCCATAGTCGTAGTCATCCGCATCCGTTCCCTTTCTCCTGTCCACACCACTACTGCCCACCATGGCTTCCTCACGCTCCAACGCTCTTCAGGAGGGGCAGACGACGGACCACAAGGAGATGGCAGCCGTTGCTGCCGACCGGCTAGCCGACAGGCAGTCGGAGGACGACGACGTCCCAATGGAGAACATGGTAGTCGATGATCCGGCGCCAACCCCCTCCTCCGCGCCATCCACGCCGGTGCATTGCACCATGAACATCGGCGAGGCCCGTGCCCAATATATGGACACAGTGAGGCAGATGCGTGAGGAACAGTTCCGGGAGGCGCAGGCCGACGCCGCCTACAACCACCATCTCCTCCAGGAGCACCTGCAGGTGGAGGAGCAGATCGCCGTGGAGCGGGCAGAGCAGGAGGTGCTGCTCAACTCATACCGCTCCGCTCGCGAGGGCCTCCTCGAGCGCTGGCGGTACCACATGCAGGTGGCGGAGGCTGCGGCCGCCTACAAAGAGGGCGATGAAGCGGGCGAGGCACTGTTTGGCGAGACCGAGGACGAGGCAGAGGACAATGCCAGCTCCGACGAGTGCCCGCTCTGCTGGCGTCGACGAGGCCCTGCTCTGCCGAGGCCCCGCGGCGCCAACAACGAAGCAGAGGACACCGCCGGCTCTGCCGAGGCCCCGCCCCGCCAACAACGAGGCAGAGGACATCGCCGGCTCAGCCGAGGCCCCACCCTACCGGCAACGAGGGGGAGGATTTCCACCGCTCCGCCGAGGCGCCGCCCGCCGGCAACGAGACAGAGGACATCGCTGGCTCCGTCGAGGCCCCGCCCTGCTGCCAATGAGGCCGCGCCACACAGAAAACGAGGAAGAGTAGAACATGGTAGGTCGCCGCTGCTCGGGTCCAACTAAGGCCACCGCTACTACCCTCCGGCTGAAGCCAAGCTAGGCGGGTTGACCATTGACGACTGGTTAGCTTCTTGGCGGCAACGTGGAGTCGGAGAGCTGTGCTGGAGAAGAACATTGCTTCTACTTAACTGCTGGTGCAGTTGGCTAACTGGCACATGGGCCCAACAGGCCACATGTTAGTTACGCAACTACACCTACAGTTAAGTCACTGAAGTTTCTGTTCGGCTCAGCGGGACACAGGTGGGTAGCTTCGGTTAATTAATTATACCTCCAGCGCACCCCTTTTTAGTTGAAGAATGTATGAAATGTAATGAAATCCGGCATGTTTACATGAAATCCGACCAAGTATGAATGAATTTATTTTGATTAGTTCGGATTCCTGTATCACTGGCATTGGATGAACATGCAAAACAATACATACTAGCATTATTCCCAGGGTGATCACCTCATTTGCAGCAGTTTCACATGTACTCCCTCCGGTCCTTTCTTGTCTGCATACATGTTTTGTCTGCAGTCAAAGTATCTCTACTTTGACCAATCTTATACAAAAAAGTATTCACTTTCACAATGTGCGAAGTAAAAAGGAACAGAAGGAGTACAAAGAGTTTGAGCAGCTTTTTAGCGTTTCTGTACATTGCAATCAAACACACATGGCTGGCAATTCATAGAGAACATTCAAAACAATCGATGATTATGCATCTCAGCGACTCACATGTCAGAGGCAATATTTACTTTGCAACTAAAGAATAAACAAAAAATTGATCGACGCTGCTGACAGCAAAGGGCGTTCCATTCGAAAATATCAAACGCATGTCTTGCTAAAACCAATGAGCAAAATTTGACAAGGTTGTCCCATTCCAAAATATCAAATGCTTATGACTGTGGAATGGGCAGGGTTTGCCATCAGTTCAGACATTGACATGGCACCTCGTGCTAAATAAACCAGTTGTTCTTTTTGTGCAGTTCCACCAAAATCAACCAAATTCGCGCGTAGCTTGTATGATTTCGCCCTTATATGTTGCAATGCCTTTAACATATCGGCACCTCCTTTCTTGTGGTGGAAATGAATGATTTGATGTCATTCATGAACATTTTGTGCAGTTCCCATTGAAATCAAGCTGAGCACCCCTGTTTGCACAAATACAAAAAAGTGATTAGTATAAAGCAAACTGTACTATGAATTGACAGTTTAAACAGGCACCTACATGGTCCATGTAGAGCACACTTTTAGAAAAATGGAACTCACCAGAAAGAATCCTAGAACAACATTGTACTCGCGCATCACAGCAAAAAAATGGAGATTTGTCAGTCCTTCTGAGCTGAAGTTAGTTTGGTCTTGTGGGGAGTAATGTAACCATCCTTCAACTGCTCCTTCTGATGAGAAGATAGATAGGGCTTCTTCATCTTGGCATAATCGGAACTAGTCACTTCATGTACTCCATATTCTTCTTCAGAGGAAGATGATCCTGTTGTGCAAAGACAAGAGGACTACTAAATGCTAGCATCCCTGTTTGCTCGAAAAAAGGAAAGGAAATATTTAAAACAACACAGATGAAGCACTTCTCAAGGACAATACCACTTTTTCATGACAGTATCTAAACAGTAGCACAACACCAATAGAGATGACAAAGCTCAATCATATGGATGAAATCATTGGGCGAGTACCAACCTTTGTCAAGAGGCTTATTGTGTAGAGCATATAGATGAAGCACTTCTCTGGAACCATCTGTTGCTATCTACTGTGGTGGCCATGCTTACTATATACTCCTCAATTAGTTTAATGTTTCCAACATCTTCTTGTGCAGTTCCACTAAAATATATGGTATCTTCAAAGAAGATCCCTGTTTGCACAAGTGGAGATAATTACGTATTACATTAAGAGTGTCATCAAATCAGTGGCAAAACAATTGCTCGTTCCAGCCATAGCAATAAATTAAGATGCAAAACTATATCATTACTTGTGTCATCACAGTTCTAGTGCTTCATTACAGCACCAGGAGTTGATTTTTGTTTTTCCGCTTGTTCTTCCCCTTCATCACTTGGTTCAATAACAGACAAGCTTCGCCTTCAATGTAAGATTTGGCATGTCAATTAGGGAGCACAAGTATAGCACTAAACAATGACATTAATTTTCTGATGAAAGTGGCAAAATACAGGCCAACAGATGTGAAATATCCTTATCTTACCTCAATGGAATATTACGGTGCACATACAGATTGGAAGTCTTGTCTCCATTTGTGTTGTTCACTAAAATCAAGCAACATTACCATACAAGTAGCACAACATATGAAAGCACACTGTAGAATCACGTGAAAGAAGGCTAGTACTGACCTCTCATGATGCAGAATTCAAACAACTCACAAGAAGAAGATCCGAACCAAATTTGCCAACACGGATAGGAAGTAAGATCTCCTCTTGTGCAGTTCCACTAAGATCAAGCAATCAAGCAACATTGTCGGTGTGACATTTTGGTTGAACTGCACAAAACATTCTTAAAACAAAAGTGTTTTGTGTAGTGCAACAAAAGGTCACAGTGGCAACGAGGTCAAGTAGATAACCCTATTTACAAAGAGGTGCAAAGGAAACAACTAGTGGTCAATAACGATGGATGACACAGAAGCCAACAAAAAGAAGCATCTACCTTATCTACATGGGAAAGAAAGCAAGACAGTAGCATTTCTCAAATGGTGGCATTGATTAATATTAACATAGAGATTATATTAACAATAAAATTCTTTAAACATGTAATTTGCTTTTAACTGTGGCATTGCATCAATTTTCCAGCGACATTATTAGAGGGTGTTTGTTTACAGGGACATTTTGGTGTAGGGACTAAAAAAACTCTATGTCAGTCTCGTCTAAACCAAACAGGAGGGACTTTTAGGGACTAAAAGTGGGCATTTTTGGGACTAAAGAAAGAAGACCCCGATGGAGGACTTTTTCCAACAGTTGCCCCTACCACGCATCGCACCTTTTCTCTATTAGTTCATTACTAGGGGTAACATGGCCTTTTAGCATGTCATTTAATAACCTCTAGTCCATGTTTAGTCCGTAGAACCAAGAAGGTAGGGACTAGGGAGTTCTTAACCAAATAGGGCCTTAGATTAACAACACCTAAAGAGTTGAACAGGACAGTGGACGCACCAGCACCATGTGCATGTACCGATGTACTCTGGTCATGCACAGTCTGTTGCAACAAAGAACAAACAACCAAGGACATATTTGTGTTGGTCCCAATTTTGTTATCTTTAGACACCTTTCCCTATGTGAGCGCAGCAAATCGAGTCCTGCTCAAACTCTACAGCCTTGTCCCCCAAAACAAAAGATCAGTTTGTTACAGATGTGCGTACTGCGTTTGTCATTGTTTTCCCTTTTTGACCAACGTAGGTGCTGGATAGCTAGTTTGTACTAGTACTTTCGCCCCTTCCTTTCCTCTTTGAACCACGTCCTAGATTTATGCGATACAACTTTCCCCACTACTTTCCCCCACTCCTTTACTCATTGAACCACGTCCTAGATTCATGGTATACATGCAGCTAGAGCAATGCATGTGGAATAAGTTAATTATACCTTAAGGTTCTTGAGCGTGGTTCGGTGGGCGACGGCGACAATGTTAAGCCTCCTTCCCTTCCCGGCGGACGGATCCTGCCGGCTCTTTGAGCAGCAGTGAGGGGAGAGAGAGGCCAACGAAGTCTTGTTTAGATCTGGAGAGGGTGAGAGAGTGTGAAGTGTGCAAACCCTAGAAAACAAGCGCTGAGGCTGCAGCTTATAGAGTACATGATGAGGTGATTATACGGTCACTACGAGATCATATAGCTCCGTATCCATCCATTTTGACCAGTCAAAGAATCCGCCTGGCACAAATTATGCTCAAGTGTAGTTATCGAACCTGAGACCTCAAGTTTTTTTTGAGTGGAACCCGAGACCTCAAGTTTGATGAGCGAACATGCTAACTAGCTACACAACCCTCCCATTATGTTCAACAGAGGAAAATAACCTTTTATACATTCCTGCATTCGTGTGACAAGCTGATACATCCATTTTGCATCATGCTTTTATATCAATATTTATTGCATTATGGGCTGTTATTACACATTATATCTCAATACTTATGGCTATTCTCTCTTATTTTACAAGGTTTACCATGAAGAGGGGGAATGCCGGCAGCTGGAATTCTGGCCGGAAAAGGAGCAAACATTGGATACATATTATGCAAAGCCCCAAAAATCCTAAAACTCCACGGAACTTATTTTTGGAATTAATAAGAATTACTGAGTGAAATAAACACCAGAGGCGGCCCACACCCTGGCCAGGAGGGTGGGGGGCGCGCCCACCCCTACTGGGCGCGTCCCCTGTCTCCTGGGCCCCTTGTTGGCCCTCTAGTGTCCATCTTCTACTATATGAAGGCTTTTACCCTGGAAAAAATCAGGGGCAAGCTTACGGGACGAAACTCCGCCGCCATGAGGCGGAACCAATCTAGAGCTCCGGCGGAGCTGTTCTGTCAGGAAACTTCCCTCCGGGAGGGTGAAATCATCACCATCGTCATCACCAATGAGCCTCTCGTCAGGAGGGGGTCAATCTCGATCAACATCTTCACTAGCACCATCTCCTCTCAAAACCCTAGTTCATATCTTGTATCCAATCTTGTATCAAAACCACAAATTGGTACCTGTGGGTTGCTAGTAGTGTTGATTACTCCTTGTACTTGATGCTAATTGGTTCACTTGGTGGAAGATCATATGTTTAGATCCTTAATGAATATTATTACTTCTCTGATTATGAACATGAATATGCTTTGTGAGTAGTTACGTTTGTTCCCGAGGACATGGGTGAAGTCTTGCTATTAGTAGTCATGTGAATTTGGTATTCGTTCGATATTTTGATGAGATGTATGTTGTCTTTCCTCTAGTGGTGTTATGTGAACGTCGACTACATACCACTTCACCATTATTTGGGCCTAGAGGAAGGCATTGGGAATTAATAAGTAGATGATGCGTTGCTAGAGTGACAGAGGCTTAAACCCTAGTTTATGCGTTGCTTCGTTAGGGGCTGATTTGGATCCATATGTTTAATGTTGTGGTTAGGTTTACCTTAATACTTCTCTTGTAGTTGTGGATGCTTGCATTAGGGGTTAATCATAAGTGGGATGCTTGTCCAAGTGAGGGCAGTACCCACGGACCGGTCCACCCACATATCAAATTATCAAATTACCGAACGCAAATCATATGAGCGTGATGAAAACTAGCTTGACGATAATTCCCATGTGTCCTCGGGAGCTCCTTTTTCATTATTAGAAATTGTCCAGGCTTGTCCTTTTCTACAAAAAGGATTGGGACACCTTGCTGCACTTTATTTACTTTCATTTCTTGTTACTCGTTACACTTTATCTTATGACAAAACTATCTGTTACCTACAATTTCAGTGCTTGCAGAGAAAACCTTACTGAAAACCGCTTGTCACTTCCTTCTGCTCCTCGTTGGGTTCGACACGATTACTTATCAAAAGGACTACGTTAGATCCCCTATACTTGTGGGTCATCAAGACTCTTTTCTGGCGCCGTTGCCGGGGAGCGTAGCGCTCTTGGTGAGTGGAACTTGGTAAGGAAACATTTATATAGTGTGCTGAAATTTTCTGTTACTTGTTACTATGGAAACTAATCCTTTGAGGCGCTTGTTCGGGGTATCTTCACCAGACCAGAAGAGCAAAGAGTTGCTCCTCAACCTACTGAACCTATTGAAAATATTTACTTTGAGATTCCTTCGGGTATGATAGAGAATCTGCTAGCTAATCCATTTGCAGGAGATGGAACATTGCATCCCGATTTACACCTTATCTTTGTGGATGAAGTTTGTGGATTATTTAAGCTTGCAGGTATTCCCGATGATGTTTTCAAAATCAAGGTCTTCCCTTTATCTTTGAAGGGGAATGCATTTACATGGTATAGGCTATGTGATGATAAGAAATTTTGGAATTATAAATGATTGAAGTTGGAATTTCACCAAAAGTTCTATCCTATGTATCTTGTTCATCGTGATCGTAGTTACATATATAATTTCTGGCCTCGCAAAGGAGAAAGCATCGCTCAAGCTGGGGGAGGCGTAAGTCAATGTTATATTCATGCCCCAATCATGAGCTCTCCAGAGAAATGATTATTCAAAAGTTTTATGCCCGGCTTTCTCTCAATGATCACAACATGCTCGATACTTCCTGTGCTGGTTCTTATATGCTGAAGACTATTGAATTCAAATGGGACTTATTGGAAAGAATTAAATGCAACTCTGAAGATTGGGGTTCCGACGATGGTAAGGAGTCAGCTATGATATCTAGGTTTGATTGTGTTAAATCTTTTATTAATACCGATGCTTTTCATGGATTTAGCGCTAAATATGGACTTGACTCTGAGATAGTAGCTTCTTTTGTGAATCTTTTGCTACTCATTGATCTCCCTAAGGAGAAGTGGTTTAAATATAATCCTCCCATTGAAGTAAAATTAGTTACACCTATTACAGTTGAAGAAAAGACTGTCACTTATAGCGATCCTATTGTTCCTACTACTTATGTTGAGAAACCTCCTTTTCCTGTTAGGATAAAGGATCATGCTAAAACTTCTACTGTTGTTCGTAAGAGCAATACTAGGACTTATACACCTCCTGAGCAAATCAAAGTTGAACCTTGTATTTCTATGGTTAAATATCTCTTGGATGATGATTTGGATGGGCATGTTATTTACTTCTGTGAACAGGCTGCTAATATTGCTAGACCAGATGTTAAGATACATAGACCTATTGTAGGCATGCCTGTTATTTCTGTGAAAATAGGAGATCGTTGTTATCATGGCTTATGTGACATGGGTGCTAGTGCTAGTGCAATACCCTATGACTTATATAAATAAATTGTGCATGATATTGCACCCACTGAATTGGAAGATATTGATGTTACCATTAAGCTTGCTAATAGGGACACCATTAAACCAGTTGGGATTGTTAGAGATGTTGAAGTCTTGTGTGGGAAGGTTAAATATCCTGCTGATTTTCTTGTTCTTGGTTCCCCACAAGATGACTTTTGTCCCATTATTTTTGGTAGACCCTTCTTGAATACAGTTAATGCTAAGATTGATTGTGAAAAGGATACTGTTACAATTGGCTTGGAGGGTATGTCTCATGAGTTTAATTTTGCTAAGTTTCGTAGACAACCTCGCGATAGAGAATCGCCTAGTAAGGATGAGATTATTGGTCTTGCTTCTATTGCCGTGCCTCCTACTGATCCATTAGAACAATATTTGCTAGACCATGAAAATGATATGTTTATGAAGGAAAGAAGGGAAATAGATGAAGTGTTCCTTCAACAGGAACCTATGCTGAAACACAGCCTACCCGTTGAAATTCTAGGGGATCCCCCTCCACCCAAGGGTGATCCCGTGTTCAAACTCAAACCGTTACCTGATAATCTTAAGTATGCTTATCTTGATGAAAACAAAATATATCATGTTATTATTAGTGCTAACCTTTCAGAGCAAGAAGAAGAAAGATTATTGAAAACTCTGAAGAAGCACCATGCTGCTATTGGATATACTCTGGATGATCTCAAGGGCATTAGTCCCACGTTATGCCAACATAAAATTAATTTGGAGGAGGATGCTAAACCAGTTAGAGATCCTCAACGATGATTGAATCCTAACATGAAAGAAGTGGTAAGAAAGGATATACTAAACCTCCTTGAGGCAGGTATAATTTATCCCGTTGCTGATAGTGATTGGGTAAGCCCTATCCATTGTGTTCCTAAAAAGGGAGGTATTACCGTTGTTCCTAATGATAAAGATGAATTGATCCCGCAAAGGATTATTACAGGTTATAGGATGGTAATTGATTTCCGTAAATTAAATAAAGCTACTAAGAAAGATCATTACCCTTTACCTCTTATTGATCAAATGCTAGAAAGACTGTCCAAACACACACATTTATGCTTTCTAGATGGTTATTCTGGTTTCTCTCAAATACCTGTATCAGCGAAGGATCAATCTAAAACTACTTTTACTTGCCCTTTCAGTACTTTTGCTTATAGACATATGCCTTTTGGTTTATGTAATGCACCTGCTACCTTTCAAATATGTATGATGGCTATATTCTCTGACTTTTGTGAAAAGATTTGTGAGGTATTCATGGATGATTTCTCCGTCTATGGATCCTCTTTTGATGATTGCTTGAGCAACCTTGATCGAGTTTTGCACAGATGTGAAGACACTAGTCTCGTCTTGAATTGAGAAAAGTGTCACTTTATGGTTAATGAAGGCATTGTCTTGGGGCATAAGATTACCGAGGGAGGCATTGAAGTTGATAAAGCCAAAGTTGATGCTATTGAAAAGATGCCATGTCCCAAGGACATAAACGGTATAAGAAGTTTCCTTGGTCATGCTGGTTTTTATAGGAGGTTCATTAAGGACTTTTCTAAATCTCTCAGCCTCTGACTAATTTATTGCAAAAAGATATTCCTTTTGTCTTTGATGATGATTGTGTAGAAGCATTTGAAATACTTAAGAAAGTTTTGATCACTGCACCTATTGTTCAGCCACCTGATTGGAATTTACCTTTTGAAATTATGTGTGATGCTAGTGATTATGTTGTAGGTGTTGTTCTAGGGCAAATAGTTGATAAGAAATTGAATGTTATCCAGTATGCTAGTAAGACTCTTGATACTGCCCAGAGAAATTATGCTACTACTGAAAAAGAGTTCTTAGCAGTTGTGTTTGCTTGTGATAAGTTTAGACCTTATATTGTTGATTCCAAAGTTACTATTCACACTAATCATGCTGCTATTGAATATCTTATGGAAAAGAAAGATGCTAAGCCTAGAATCATTAGATGGGTTCTCTTGCTCCAAGAATTTGATTTGCATATTATTGATAGAAAGGGAGCCGAGAACCCCATTGCAGACAACTTGTCTAGGTTAGAGAATGTTCTTGATGACCACTTCCTATTGATGATAGCTTTCCTGATGAACAATTAGCGGTCATTAATGCTTCTCGTACTGCTCCTTGGTATGCTGATTATGCTAATTACATTGTTGCTAAATTTATACCACCTAGTTTCACATACCAGCAAAAGAAAAAGTTCTTTTATGATTTAAGACATTACTTCTGGGATGGTCCACACCTTTATAAAGAAGGAGTAGATGGTGTTATTAGACGTTGTGTACCTGAGCATGAACATGAACAGATCCTACGCAAGTGTCACTCTGAATCCTACGGAGGACACCACGCTGGAGATAGAACTGCACATAAGGTATTGCAATCTGGTTTTTATTGACCTACTCTCTTCGAAGATGCTCGTAAGTTTGTCTTATCTTGTGATGAATGTCAAAGAATTGGTAACATTAGTAGACATCAAGAAATGTCTATGAATTATTCTCTTGTTATTGAACCGTTTGATGTTTGGGGCTTTGATTATATGGGACCTTTTCCTGCCTCTAATGGTTATACACATATTTTAATTGTTGTTGATTACATTACTAAGTGGGTAGAAGCTATTCCAACTAGTAGTGATGATCATAACACTTCTATTAAAATGCTTAAAAAAGTTATTTTTTCCGAGGTTTGGAGTCCCTAGATATCTTATGACTGATGGTGGTTCACATTTTATTCATGGTGCTTTCCATAATATGCTTGCTAAGTATGATGTTAATCATAGAATCACATCTCCTTATCACCCATAGTCTAGTGGTCAAGTAGATTTGAGCAATAGAGAGCTCAAATTAATTTTGCAAAAGACTGTGAATATATCTAGAAAGAATTGGTCCAAGAAACTTGATGATGCATTATGGGCCTATAGAACTGCATACAAAAATCCTATGGGTATGTCTCCGTATAAGATGGTTTATGGAAAGGCATGTCATTTACCTCTTGAACTTGAACATAAAGCATATTGGGCTATTAAAGAGCTCAACTATGACTTCAAACTTGCCGGTGAGAAGAGGTTATTTGATATTAGCTCACTTGATGAATGGAGAACCCAAGCCTATGAGAATGCCAAGCTATTCAAAGAAAAAGTCAAACGCTAGCATGACAAAAGGATACAAAAGCGTGAGTTTAATGTAGGTGATTATGTGTTATTATTCAACTCTCGTATGAGATTTTTTGCAGGAAAACTTCTCTCTAATTGGGAAGGTCCTTACGTTATCGAGGAGGTCTATCGTTCCGGTGCCATAAAAATCAACAACTTCGAAGACACAAGTCCGAGGGTGATGAACGGTCAAAGAATTAAACATTACATCTCAGGTAACCCTAACAATGTTGAAACTAATATTGTTGAAACCATGACCCCGGAGGAATACATAAGGGACACTTTCCAGAATGTTCCGTACTACGAAAAGGAATAGGTATGTGGTACGGTAAGTAAACCGACTCCAAAACAATTCTGATGGCAATTTTTATCAGTTTTGGAATATTTAAGAATTTTAGAAAGAAAGAAGTAGTCCGGGAAGGACACGAGGCCTCCACGAGGGTGGAGGGCGCGCCCCCTTGTCTCGTGGCCACCTCGTGTGCCCCCCGGAATCTGTTTTCTTGCACGTTACGTATTTTGGTTGGTAAAAATTCATTATATAATATCCTGAAGGCTTTGACCACCATATTACGCAAACATCCTTTGTTTTTGTTTCGAGTTGTTCCTGTTGCAGATTAAGAGCAAGATGTCTTCTCAAGAGTTAGTTGGGGAGAGTCGGGTGTCTCACCCGACACCAGGTCCAGGAACAAATAGCGATGCTTATCACTTTGGACCATCAACGGAGGACGAGATGGAGGCTGACTTGAAAAGGATAGATGCCATGGAGGAAGATCAAGAAGTCACTTCTCGCTTCCAAGCAGGATTCATGATGGGGGAACTACATAGCTCAGTTCTCCCAAATTCGGTAATCCTTCCGATTTTAAATTTTTTTTCTTATGAAAAAGAGCGTCACTTGTTCTCCAGAAGCTATGTAGCATCCTTGGGTAAAGGGAGCTTTAGCCGTTACGGGAAAGCTCCGCAAAGAAATTATGGACCTCAAACAACAAGTCAATAAGCTCGAGGAGGAGAATCGTATCCTGAGGGGCATCATCGCCAATAAGATCACAACACCAACTATGAAGAAGGAGACATAATCACATGGGTATGGGCACTCCCCTTGGCAACTGCCAAGCTTGGCGGAGGTGCCCCGGTATCGTATCACCGCCACACACCTATCTTTACCGTTTTATTTAGTTCCATCCTTTTAGTAGTATCTTGATCTAGTAGATTGAAGTTTTTAGTATCAAGTAGTTTTGAGTTTTGCTTTGTGATCTCTTTTTGTAATTGAGTCCGTGAGCTATCTATAATAAAGATTAGTGTTGAGTCAAGGGCTTTGCTATCTTGCTATGATCTTGAGAAAGTAGAAAGAATAAAAAGAATAAAAGAGTTCATATTGATCTTATGGATAGTAATAACTTCACACATAGAAAGTTTGAGGCATAAAAATTGTTGAGAGTTGACAAACGTAGTTTTGGTCATCATTGCAATTAATAGGAAGTAATATGGAAATAGAGGTTTCACATATAAATATATTATCTTGGACATCTTTTATGATTGGGAGCACTCATTAAGTATGACATGCTAAAAGAGTTGACGTTGGACAAGGAATACAACATAATGGTTTGTGTTTTCTCACATCTCAGTTAAAGTATATTGTCATTGACCTTCCAAACATGTTGAGCTTTCCTTTCCCCCTCATGCTAGCCAAATTCCTTGCACCAAGTAGAGATACTACTTGTGCTTCCAAATATCATTGAACCCAGTTTTTGCCATGAGAGTCCACCATACCTACCTATGGATTGAGTAAGATCCTTCAAGTAAGTTGTCATGTTGCAGGCAATAAAAATTGCTACCTAAATATGTATGACTTATTAGTGCAGAGAAAATAAGCTTTATACGATCTTGTTGTGGAAGCAATAAAAGCGACGGGCTGCATAATAAAGGTCCACATACAAGTGGCAATATAAAGTGACGTTCTTTTGCATTAAGATTTTGTACATCCAACCCTAAAAGCACATGACAACCTCTGCTTCCCTCTGCGAAGGGCCTATCTTTTACTTTATGTTTTTACTTTATGCTTGAGTCAAGGTGATCTCCACCTTTCCCTTTTTCATTTTATCCTTTGGCAAGCTCCTCGTGTTTGAAAGACCAAGATATATATATATATATATATATATATATATATATATATATATATATATATATCCAATTGGATGTAAGTTATCATGTACTATTATTGTTGACATCACCTTAAGGTGAATACGTTGGGAGGCAACACAATAAGCCCCTATCTTTCTCAGTGTCTGGCTGAAACTCCATAACCACAAGTATTGCGTGAGTGTAAGCAATTGTAGAAGACTACATGATAGTTGAGTATGTGGACTTGCTGAAAAGCTCTATTCTTGACTCTTTCTGATGTTATGATAAATTGCAATTGCTTCAATGACTGAGATTACAGTTTGTTAGTTCCTAATGAAGTTTCTGCGCCATACTTGACATTGTGAATTGATTGTTAGTTGAGCGTAAGAAATCATATGCTAGAATCTATTTATGTTACTGTTATAAGAATGATCATGATGCCCTCATGTCCATATTTTATTTTTATCGTCACCTCTATCTCTAAACATGTGGACATATTTTTCGATATCGGCTTCCGCTTGAGGACAAGCGAGGTCTAAGCTTGGGGGAGTTGATACGTCCATTTTGCATCATGCTTTTATATCAATATTTATTGCATTATGGGCTGTTATTACACATTATATCTCAATACTTATGGCTATTCTCTCTTATTTTACAAGGTTTACCATGAAGAGGGGGAATGCCGGCAGCAGGAATTCTGGCTGGAAAAGGAGCAAACATTGAAAACCTATTTTGCACAGCTCCAAAAATCCTAAAACTCCACGGAACTTATTTTTGGAATTAATAAGAATTACTAAGCGAAAGAAACACCAGAGGGGGCCCGCACCCTGGCTAGGAGGGTGGGGTGTGCGCCCACCCCTACTGGGCGCACCCCCTGTCTCCTGGGCCCCCTGGTGGCCCTCCGGTGTCCATCTTCTGCTATATGAAGGATTTTACCCTGGAAAAAATCGGGGGCAAGCTTACGGGATGAAACTCCGCCGCCACGAGGCGGAACCTTGGCGGAACCAATCTAGAGCTCCGGCGGAGCTGTTCTGCCGGGGAAACTTCCCTCCGGGAGGGGGAAATCATCACCATCGTCATCACCAACGATCCTCTCATCGGGAGGGGGTCAATCTCCATCAACATCTTGACCAGCACCATCTCCTCTCAAAACCCTAGTTCATCTCTTGTATCCAATCTTGTATCAAAACCACAAATTGGTACCTGTGGGTTGCTAGTAGTGTTGATTACTCCTTGTCGTTGATGCTAATTGGTTTACTTGGTGGAAGATCATATGTTAAGATCCTGAATGCATATTATTAGTCCTATGATTATGAACATGAATATTCTTTGTGAGTAGTTATGTTTGTTCCTGAGGACATGGGTGAAGTCTTGCTATTAGTAGTCATGTGAATTTGGTATTCGTACGATATTTTGATGAGATGAATATCGATATTTTGCTATTAGTATTTCTGCATGCTTGCATGTGGCTTAGTGCGGAGCCTCTCAATGTCTAGATCAGACAGCTATTATGGACTGATTTAGTTCATCTAACGGCTACATTAATTTTGATGATGTGGCTCAAGGAGAGGATAGTGAATTCCTAGTAGTGGGGGCTAGCTATTACTAGTAGCTAAGTCTTTGTAGAGATTCCACTAGGTGAAATACATATGGAACAAAATGAATGAGTCTACACTTAAAATGCATCTATATACATCCGCATGTGGTTCATGGTGAAATCTCTACAAAGACTTATATTTAGGAACGGAGGAAGTACTAGTATAGTATGTACTGTAATTTATCAGCGAGATAAATTTGTACAATGCTATGAAGCTTCCAGCTTCTGTTACATGTATCTTGCGTCCAAGGTTGCCCGTTGCAACATTTCATCAAATACAAAGGAGACTAACATGCATGCTATTGCATCTCAATGATTGACAGATCATAGAAAATATGTACTCCCTCCGTTCCAAAATAAGTGTCTCAACTTTATGCAAACTTTAGTACAAAGTTGCACTACTACTAAAGTTGACACTTATTTTGGAATAGAGGAAGCTAAAGAAAAAACGATCCATGCAGTCCCTAGCCCTTGAACCGTGAACTCTAACCAGGCTTCAATTTGCTGGCAACATTCGAGCTTCCTAAGAAATGAAGTTTGCAACCTTTTGACCATCGGATCATTTTGTGCAGTTTCACCAAAATCGAGATGAGCATCCCTGTGGCAAAGAAATTGAAGAAGCGTGATTAGAATAAGATTACAGGGACTAGTTGATGAGACATAAAATCATCACAAATATAGTACGTAGAAGCCAGTAGAGGTATGTGCGGGGCAAAGAAGTAGAGAAATATCCACATGGAGTGATGTGGGAAGTTGGAGCAGTGGTGCAAGCCGGCTATAAAGGGAGTTGTACGTGAGGGACGTAGCTCAACCTTGAGGAGGGCGGCGGGAGGCGGCAACTTTCCACGTCACGACAGTGAGCAAGGGACGAAGGCAACCTCACCGGCTTTGTGAGATAGAACAACGGGGACCCCTGATCGGGACGTGAGTGGTTTTTCTCCGTCAGTGACGGCGACCACATCTACACTAAGCATCCACCCCTTCCCCCAGCGGACGTGATCCGCTGGGATGTTAGAGATGTGTCCACAGTCGTTTTGTGTGAGAGAGTGTGAAGAGAGCAACCCCAGTAAGCAACCGTGTAGGCTGGCCCGTCCTGACTATGTATATAGTGGAGCGGTTTCCTTTTCTCTCCATATGAACCTATCATATTGCGTATGTGCCACTGAAGAAAAAAAACTTTATTTATAAATGACGGGGCACCTACTACTCGTTCTCCTATAACCTTGCACTTGGCATCTCCAAAATATTAACCTTGCGATTGCTTGTTCGCCTCTTCGGGAAGTCGAGCAATAATGGTAGTGCGGTGTATATCGTTCTGGCTATATGAGACCGAATGAATTGTTGCACGTCCACCATGTGGGCGAGGGTCGAGGGGCGAGGGAGAGTGCTACATACGGAGCAAAATGAGTGAATCTACACTCTAAAATACGTCTGTATACATCAGTGTTTGGAGTATGTACTAGTAGTTCATATTGAAATGTACTAAAGGACATATATATTCCAAACAATATGATATAATCTCTAAACCGAAGGTAGTAGGGACGAGGAGTAAACGGAGGGAGTAGTAAATTTTTCTCCTTGTCCCGCGAGCCACCGCGCGCATGGGCGAGGGAGCGGGCGTAAGGTGGACAGTACTAAGCAAGCTTCACCTCATCCTGCGAGCCACCGCGCCCGTGGGCGGGGGAGACGGCGTACTAAGCAAGCTTCTCCTCGTTCTGCAAGTTGACGGGACACATCAAAAGTACTCCAATGCATAGAGCCTTGCCTCTAAGGTAGGCCCCACATGGTTTGCCTCTTTTTTTAACATAATGCGTCAGGTCGCAATTTGTTTGTTCACCCGTGGTAGACAATCCTCCCTCCACCAAGTGGACAACCAGTACACTTGCCAAATTACCACGTGAGCTGCCTTTTTCGTACAGAAGTGAGCTCCACCGTGTACCCGCGCGGGTGTGGTTGGGAAAGAGAGACGGGAGTACGTGCGCCGTGCATGCACCTCTTCTCTTCATGCACGTCCCCCACCTATGTGGGTGTGTGTGAGAGATACAAACCACGTTCGTGAGTGTTTTTTGTTTTGGGGTGGGGGTGGTGGGGGTTTGATTTCGTGAATGTATTTGTGGGAATATGTGTCGATGACATCTCAAACAAAATTTTGCATGCAATGTGTGTGAAATGGAGGCCTATCCATATCATATATAGAGGGTCGGGCAATCCACGAGAAGAGAGGGAGGGGTCATAGATATCGATAGAGTCGAAGAGAGGATCAAGTGGGTGGGTGCGAGATCGATGAAGAGAGCCATCGAAATTGTGTGTGTGTGCAAGTCAAAGATATAGGGCGACTGACCTACCGGAACGTCAAAGGGCACATGTCAAGTTTGTGTGTGG
>NC_041393.1:219324830-219401269 GCF_002162155.2 Triticum dicoccoides | reverse complement strand
GGGTAGGCAGAGGCCTAACTATAGAGGTAGAATGACTCGTATATGTGTTGATAAGGAGAGACCCAGCTATGTCTTGAGGGAGATCGGTCGACATCCATACATAACTGAAGGACGGGAAATATGATGGGACAGAGAGAGAGAGAGAGAGGAGAGAGAGAGGGAGGGAGAGGGGTAGAGTGTTGGATGGGTGATGGAGTTTCTTCTCGAAGATGGTGGGAGAGGCCTACTAGAAAAACTGAGGGTGGAACTGCAATGTTATCAATAAGAGTGGGGATGTGTTTCTGTGTGTGCCTGTGTGTGATAGATTTTTCGGGACGCATCCATGGATGATGAAGGGGAACCATGTGTTTGGTAAGAAAACCTAACTAGATCGGTAGATCAATTGTTGTTTGTCGGAGGAAGGGAGAGACATAACTAATGAGGTAGATCGATCGACGCGTGGGTAAAAACGAGTTATAAGGACCTAGCTAGCTATATGTATAGCGAGAGATCGGTCGGTGTACGTCCATTTGTTAGAGGCAAATAAGGCCCAGCGAGACGGATAGATAGAGAGAATGGAGCTAGGAGGTGGTGTGAGAGGCCCAGCTACTAGCTAGATAGGGGGAGGAGTTTGCGGTTGTGAGATCGATGAAAAGAGTGGCGAGAGTTTACACGTGTGTGTGATCGTATGAGAGACACGAGGCAAGGACACATAAAGGAGGAGATTAAAGGTGCGTGTGTATGTTGTAGGCAGACATCGCTGGAGAGGTTTATCGATCAGTGTGTGTTGGAAAGGAGTTGTGGAGATTCTGGGAGAACGACCTAAAGAAAAAAATATGAATGTGCCCGGTGCATAGAATGCCGAGGGAGGGGGAGGGCGAGGAGGGCGTGTGCATGCACGAGAGAAAGTTAGTGGTAGCTACAAAGGTTAGAGGATTGTGTGCGTGTAAGAGACTAACAAAGATAATAATTTGATATGAAAGCGGATTCATATATTTGAATAGGAGATCATAGTGTTTTAAACATATGCATGCATGAATATAGCGGTGATACACGTGCCGTGCACATGTTATACCATAATGTGATAGTGCATGGCGTTTGCAACTCACAGCTAAATGTCGAACAATCTAAACCATACTATACATCAAACAATCTCACATTTTATTTTAATTTGTGATAATGTGTGGCGTTTGCAGCTTACAATTAAATATCGAACAATCTAAACAATACTATATATCGAACATTCTCACATTTTATTTGAATTTGTGGTAATGTGTGGTGTTTGCAACTCACATCTAAATACTTGTAGGCGTAGGGGGCGGGGCACCATACATAATGTGATAAACACATTATACATCCAAGACATGGTTTAGTTTATGAAGATCTAGCTAGAGCTAGAAATGTAATGTGATTTGAAGTCAACATAAAGTGGATTTAAAAAATCGAGTTCGAGTTCATATAGTACACATAGTTCATATGTAACTCGAGACTAATCATGTGGTGTGCTGTGAAGATAATACACAAACGATGGTTTAACTTGACAATAATGATGATTGTAGATATTATTAAAACATAGAAACGAATTCAAATGCTTTGACTTCACAACAATCATTACTGTAGATCTTATTCAAATAGAGAAACGAATTCAAATTTAGTTCATATTGAAGCGGTAGTATATACGTTTGGAATGCACTAAAACATTCATTTGAGTAGTAGGTTGCATGCAGTATACACGTAGCGAAATATTTTAATTGAACATAACATTAATTCAAAGTTTTGAATGAAATTTGTAGTGGGCATTGATTTGGTACAGTACACGTTAGGATTGTCCGGAAATTTCAACCCGCGTCTTGTTAGCCCGAAATATTTAAGATATATCTTTGTCTCGTCGTGCTCCGACAACTCCCTCCATCTCAACCCGCGCCTTGCTATTCCGAAACTACAACACGCACGAAAACTCCCACCTCCTGTGAAATCCCGACACGTGAAATGCCCGTGGTAGCCCTGAACCAAAAGAACCGCCTCAAATCGGTGGGGGTACTTTCGTAACTTACCCCACATTTCAGACAAGCGTGTCCCTAAGCCATGGTTCCCCACTGCCATCCCATCCGCCCACCCATTCGTACACCGAGGCCGCGAAAAACCGCGACGAAGCCCCACACCCTACTCCGTCCGCCACCCAGCCGGAGCCTCTTCCCCGACGATGTCGTCCAAAGCAACACCTCGACGTCCCTCATCCACCGTACTAGATGAGGATCCATGGTCGATCTCGTCGTCCCGCCGGTTCAGCCACCCCGTCCTCCACCTCCATGGAGCTACCCCGACATTCCCCTCGTCTTTCGCACCACCTCCATTCCCACACCGCCGTCTTCACCTACACCACCGGAAGAGCATCATCATCACCGTTTCCTCGGATGAAGCTGCGGCCTAATCGGCACCACCAAAGAGGTTGTACACTAGTCGCTGCATTTTCTTCTTGATTCGATCTCACGGTGCTGCCGGCGCTCGGTCCCGAGCTGACATGGCACGGCTCCATCCATGGCGTCGCTCCCTCGGCGGCGACGTCCACATTAGTAGGAGCTGCTGCTGCTTTAGCTATGAAAACGGCCCAACGAACCACAAACGGGCCGACTGTAACCACGGGCTGAATTTGGCCCACCAACAGAAAATGACAGTAACTGGCCGTAAGTAAACGTGTGCTGGAAATGAGCCCAAGAATAAATGTGCTCTGAGAAGGCCGAAAGATAACATGGACTGGAGACGGCCAAACGGAATAACGGGCCGTTAATGGGTATAAAGTGATACACTGTTCATTACGGGCCAGTTTCAGCACGGGCCGTTAATGGGTGTAAAGTGATACACTGTTCATTACGGGCCAGTTTCATGACGGGTCGTTAATGGCCCAAGAGTTACAAAGGGCCTCATATGGGCCGAAAGACGTCATGGGCCATACATGGGCCAGAAGTGAAGACAGGCTGGAATCATATTGGATGGCCCAGATGACGCTACTGGGCCTAATTCGGATAGGGCATAATGGGCCTTGGGTTAGCGGGCTGTAAATGGGCTATATGCGAACAAGCTGTTAACAGGCTTTCCATGGACCGGCCCGCCACCTTTTGACCAAGTCAAATGGGCCGGCCTTTTCACAGGAATGGGCCTTTGTTGGGCCTTGCCATGTGTCGACGTATCATAGGCACCTTCTGTCCAATTAGTGCATGACATCTGTCCCAATGATGAGTCGACACGTGTTTCCTCCAGCCAATGATGATTTTACACGTGGAAAATCCCCAGTGGTCGGGCTGTTAACGGGTTATCGGATCCAAAACCCGACCCGATAGCTTAACGGCGTTCCGTTACAGTGGATGCCACGTGTCGGACATCCTTGACGAAAGCACTTCTGTGACGCGCGATTTATTGTCATGGAAGTGGACACTTCCGTGATGATAATTTTGGTAATGTCATGGAACACTTCTACGACAGCACAGGTATGACTATCTTGATTCTGTCATAAAATCGTCATGGATGTACATGCATGACAAAAAACGCGACCTACTGTGACAAACATGTGTCATCACGGAAGTGTATTTTTTTGTAGTGAGTTGGACTTCAGCACAACCAAGGTCATCAATGGAGCCGCACTTGCTGATTTCGTGGCTGAATGAACGGAAGCACCAGGGCTCAAGGCGGGCAAGGATTGGTCTCTTTCCCCAGGAAGTGAGGCACCAGATGGTTGGGTCATGTACTTCGTTGGTGCATTCTCGCGGCAGGGCGCGGGGGCTGGTGCAGTGCTTATATCCCCCACTCAGGACAAGCTCTACTATGCCCTACACTCTGTTTCCAGCAGGGTGAGAAGGTCTCCAACAACATAGAAGAATATGAGGGCCTCATAGCAGGCCTAAAAGCTGCAACAGCACTAGGAGTGAAGCGCCTCGCCATCAAGGGTGATTCAGAACTCCTCGTCAACTTCTTTAACAAGGTGTATGAGCCGAAGGACGAGCACATGGAAGCATATCTTGCGGAAGTACGCAAGATGGAGAAGCAGTCCTGGGGGCTGGAGTTGCACCATGTGCCCCGCGGCACCAACCAAGAGGCTGATGACATCGCTAGGAGGGCATCCAAATGGCTGCCTCAAGAGCCTGGCGTTTTCGAGGAACGACTCTTCAACCAGTCGGCGGCACCATCACTTTCAAGAACGGCACAACCTCGGGAAGAAATCCCTCAGCCACCTGCCACAGCAGCCCCGGCCTATGGCCCGACCTCGGGAGTGCGCCTACTCTTGGCGCTGGAGCCTTAGGAGGGATGCTGGACCAAGGAATTCAAGGAATACCTGACGCAAGGGACGCTGCCAGAGAAAGAGGAGGAAGCGGAACGCGTGGCCCGGCAGGCCACGGCCTACTACATCCAAGACAGTGAGTTATACCGGAAGCGGCTGAATGACGTTTCTCTACGTTGCATCTCCAGGGAATAGGGGAAGGACCTGCTGGCCAACATACACGGTGGAGATTGCGGACACCACTCGTCGTTGCGGACTCTCGTCGGCAAGGCATTTCGCAGTGGGTTCTACTGGCCTACGGCACTCATCGACGCGACCGAGCTAGTGAGGTCCTGTGAAGCCTGCCAATTCCATGCCATGCAGATCCATCAGCCAGCGCAGGGCCTGCAGACCATCCCGCTCTCGTGGCCGTTCGTGGTCTGGGGGCTAGATATCTTGGGCCCATTCCATCGAGCGCCTGGGGGCTACCGCTACCTCTACGTCGCCATCGACATGTTCACCAAGTGGGCGGAGGTGGAAGCTGTCCGCACCATCCCAGTCGGGTCCGCGGTAAAGTTCATCAAGGGCCTCGTGAGCCGGTTTGTGGTCCCTAACCGCATAATCACCGATAACGGTTCGCAGTTCACCATCAATCTCTTCGAAATGTATTGTGCTAACCTTGGAACACAGGTCTCCTACGCTTCGGTGGTGCACCCCCGGAGCAACGGCTAGGCCGAACGCGCCAATGTTGAGGTCTTGAGGGGCCTCAAGACCAGGATCTTCAAGAAGAAGCTGGAGGCCTGTGGCAGGGGCTGGCACGACGTGCTTCAGTCCGTGCTATGGTCCATCCGCACTATCGCCACCAAGCCAACGAGCGAGACCCCGTTCTTCCTCGTCTACGGAGCAGAAGCGGTTCTCCCTCACGAGGTCAGGCGTCGCTCCGTGCGGGTCCTGGTGGTTGATGAGGTACAGCAGGACGCCATGCGGGGGATGGACCTCGTGCTGGGGGAGCAACGCCGCCGTGAAGCCATGCTACGGGCGACAAGATACCAGCAGGCGCTGCGGCCGTATCACTATCGCAGCATCCGCCCCAGGATGCTCGAGGTAGGTGACCTCATACTAAGGCGGGTGCTCCCCAGGGAAGGGCTGCATAAGCTTTCACCCATGTGGGAGGGCCCGTTCAAGGTCGTCCATGTCTCCAAGCCTGCGCCGCGCACCTGGAGACTCGGGATGGGGTACCCATCCCGAACGCGTGGAAAATCCAGCACCACCGGAAGTTCTACCCTGAAGAAAGGTCTGGTGCCTGTGAAGAAGGCCCAGTGCCTGTGAAACTCGCCGCCCGAAGAAAGGCCCGGTGCCTGTGAAGAAGGCTCAATGCCTGTGAAGCTCGCCGCCCGTGACACTCTCACGTAACAATGAGTGCGGTTGTACATGCCCCGGAGTCTCCGGAGTGCCTCCCTTGGGCCTCGGGGGCTCCCTCCCATGCCCAGTGGCAGCACTTAGCTCCGCGCTGGTGAGAAGACATCAAAGACTAGACTAGGTGCCGGACGCGGCATTTCATTAGCTTTCTGCAGTTGGCTCGCTCTTCCTTGTTTGAACTTTGATTGAAGTTGCTTGTGATGTTCTTTGCTGGTCCCGTTCAACCGCTTCCTGCCTCCGTTTTCTGTCTTCATCTCTTTGTTTGACTTGCTCTCCCTCGCAAGCCTCCTGAGGGGGCTGTACGGGTGCCCTCGTGAGCCTTTTTCTTCTAATTTCCGTGAGGCCTTCTCGATCGAGTTCGCAGCGGGAGCACCCCTCTCGGTCCGTGCCCCTCGGGTACCATGAGACGAGGCGCCGGGCCATGGCCGCCAGCCCTTGCAGCTCTTAAGGCGCCTAGAGAGGCCTGAATCAGGCACCTCACAAGGCGGAAACTACTTCAAACGTACCAAGCTAAGTCATTCCTACACGCCAACGTACAAAAATGATGCCATGACACAGCACATGACCCATAGATGCAGCATGTTAACTAGGAAACCATAGTTTGTTGCACGCCCCCACGGGGCCCCATACTTGTCTCTCTTGATGCATGAAAGAAGGAAAACAAAACAAAAGCAGCATGCGCCTCACAGTAGTTCGCGAGGAGGGATCTATGGTGACCTCCCGAGCTCAGCCAGACCTCGCCTCGTGCTTCATCGATGCATGGCGACGGGACGACCCGCTGCCGCCCCCAAGGCGGGCACGACAGCGTGGCGGTTGATCGTAGCCGCCGCTGGAGGAGCTGTCACTGGAGGAAGAGCCGCCGTAGCTTGACCAGCCACGGTCGCCACCGAGAGCAACTCAGCCTTCACCTTCATCGCGACCGTCGCCAAGACCAAGCCCCTCATCGCCATCGCTATCTTCAGGGCAGCACCCAACGCGGCGGCCATCCTCTCCGAACACCCTCAAGTAGAGGGTCGCGTCACCATCGTACCTGAAGTGGAGGGTGCATCGCTTGTGGAGACCGCGCGCGCGGGAAAACGTCTGCCAGCCTCGGGCCAAGGCTGCATTGCCAATGACGAAGACCTCCACCGTGACCCAGGAGGCCCTGTTGCAGCAGCCGTTCGCCTGCATCTAGAGCCCGCCTGGGCCAGCGGTCGGCAGCTCGCCGACGAAGGAGCATGGGAGCTGAAGCCAATTGCTGACCGAGTTATCCGACCACACGACGAATTCCAGCAGCACCTCCGCCGACTGGAAGCGCGGCTGGGGAGGCCGCACGGCCACAGCACGCCTTCCTCCACCAATCAGGCTGCCTCGACATGGGCTGCTCCCACCATGTGAAGGACCACTGCCGCGGCCGTGGAGAGCCACGGCGGGGGTTGCAGAGTGCTTGAGAGGGAGACCGCGTCCGTGCTTGGTCGGAGGAGAGCCAGGCCCTTCCTGGTGAGACTTCCCCTTCTCCGTGGCTGAAAACCTCTTCGCAGGCGCCATGAGGGGCGCCGCAAGCAACAGGAGCGAGGGAGAAGAAGCGAGTGAAATGGCAAGATATGGGTGACAGGGGCTCTCGCCCCTCCCCGTTTATAGCCCCAGGAAGACCAACCGTCGACCTCCACGATCGCAGTTAATGATGACCCTTTTTTTGCATGTAGCAGGGACTCGTCAAATCGGGCAGTTGCCGAGGCAGCATGGGGAAGCGGGGACGCCCACGTCCAATCAATCGCCACGCGTCGACCAAGACTGCATGCTGTTGGGGCCCGCAGCGCTCCGCTCTTGCCCTTTGGCTTCGTCGCTAAGCCAAGTCCGAGCGCGCCTTGGGCCCGAGGGCTACTGTCGAAGTTTTGGGAACGGGGGTCCCCAGACTTGCCTGCCTGCGGCCTACGGCGTGGCTCCACTAATGGCCCAGTATGGCCCGTCTTCATCAACCAACACTCAATACCCTCGCGAGGGGCCAAGACTTGCGGGGCGGACTACACAAGGCCTCCTCAGGAGTGGCCTCACTAGGCAGGCTCGCGAAGCGACGAAGAGATCAAGGCAAAGGGGTACCTCGCGATGTTCCCGTGACGCAAGCGACAACGATCAAGGCAGGCGGGAGCCAGACGGGCGCCAGCGTGCGCAGTGTCCTCGTTTCCCCTTTGGTGCTAAGGGGGCAAGCACAGGTGCGGAGTACCGAGGCATCAGGAAAAAGTTTCCATGTTGGTGCAACAAGACCAAGGCCAGTAGGACGGCAAGACGGAGGTCATCGTGGAGCCCAAGACGGCGTCACCACTAGCGCCTTTGACAAGCGAAGACCACCTTTTGTTAGGATAGCTAGTACTAGTTCCCTTTCAAAATGGCCGCTGTTGGATCCCTTCCCGCTCAATATTTGGGGAGAGGACCAGGGCCTCTATAAATAGGGCTAGCCACCACAGTAGAAGGGGAAACTGATTCAAATCACCCTCACCCACACAAGTTCGCCAAGCACAAGAACACCTCTCCTCAGGAGGCTGTTCTTCCATTGTACTGTTCATCACCAGCCCAAGAGGCAATCCACCACCACCGCACAGGAGTAGGGTGTTACACCACAACGGTAGCCCAAACCTGTATAAATCTTGTGTCCCTTGTGTTGTGAGTTCATTGAGCTAGCTTAGAGATCGCGGAGAGGCTGAGGGCATGTTTTGGTAGGGGGAAATCTTCGTACGCACCCCCAGTGTTCGAACCTCAAGGGTTTGTCCGGAACCCGATATCTGACAGCAGCGTGGCGGACCAACCGTGTGGGGTACGAAGTGGATTCGCTCATGTGGGCGACGGAGGCCACCCCGCGCGGGCGCTACGTTTGAGAGGACGGCCTTGTCATCAGTGTGTGACCTCTCTATGGAAACCGTTCGCTCCCCACTAGCCTCTTCGTGTGCCGTGGCAACCTTCCACCACATTTTTGCCTTTCCCTCTCGATTTGGAACTGCTATCGCACACTCTTCCTCCCTCCATTTGCCTTCACCCTTCCTTCTGCAATTGTTTGATCGTCTTCTCCATGGAGGGAACAGGCCAGAAATGACCCCGTTATTCTTGCCGCAATCTGAAAGATGAAGTGGTGGAGGAACTCATTGATCGGTGCAACGTCAGCACCCTGGCTAGCATGGTAGGTTTGTTTAGGTCCATTCTCGACTCAACAAATAGGGTTCAGGAGCGGTTTAATCTCCCCTATCTTCTTTGCCATGACGCTGGTCGCCGGCGTGCGGACGACAGAAGCCGCGCCTTCTGCAAGTTGATGCCACTTGATAATGATACATGTGATGTTAAGATGCCATCGCTTGAGGGTAAGGCTTGGGCAGGTGCAAATGGAGATTGGGTTGTTTATATTGGGTATAACTGCAAGTGGGAACTTGTGAATGTGTACACTCGTCACCAGGTTCCACTTTCAAAAATCACAGACTGCCCTGAGGTTGAGTACACATATGATCTACGTATGTTCAAATGCGATCATGTTGACTGACGTCTACGAAAGATAGCAATTTGTCAAGTTCCTAACCGCTCTTGGGATTACAAGAACTATGAATTTGTTGCTATCTTTGACAAGCTTGTTGCCGTCCTTACTTCCACACCTTGATGGATATTGCTCAAAAATCAATTTATGTACATGGATGAGTACTGTGATGCAATTCAATATGCGGATGTTGTGTTTGCTGCAACCACTCATGGCACTATTTTTGCATGAAATCCTTATGATTTCGGTACGTTTGTCTTCCATCGTAATTATAATTTTTTCATCCACATACATGCGGGTTAGCTAGTTTCCCTTTACTAATTAACCTTCTTGTGTTTCCAAGGTCCTGTGAACATACCACCACCTATACTTGAAAATTTTTATAACCAAGGGGGAGATGACGATGGTGATGATCATGAGCATGTTGACGAGCATGACCTATATACTCAGTGTCACCTGGCAACTTATTCCAATGGATCACCTCTTCTTGTATGTATACAGGGCACTACTGATGTTACTAATGAAGTAGGTGTTGTCTCCTATGGTCACACTCTTTGGACCTATTCCAACATCCGTTGTAGGGTATTCGGGATGGATACTCGTGTGCTAGCGCCAACACCTTCTCCCTGGTTCAGTATTGATAGTCTTGGAGAAAACTCACTCTTCCTTGGACAAAACTATCTAATGATGGTGAAAGGCGATCCAGCTATTGCTGACACAACGTTACTACTGTTTATGAGAAGCAATTGTATCTATACCTCGGACATTGCTATGGTTCCCTACCGTGGCTATCACAATATCCGTCCTAATATAGGCCGCTTCAGCCTGGATGATCAGTCCTGCGTTGGTCTCGAGATTGACAATAGCTGGCCGTTCATAGAGAATCAGTTATGTTTCAAAGCAAGCGTTTCCAACGCCGAGGATTGGTTGAGCTGAAGTTCATTTCATCGCTTTGTTATTTGTTGGGTGAGAAAAACTTTAGTATTTACTAGAATGTTTTGTTCGAAATAATCTATAATCCAACATGTATCCTCATTGTCGTTGAGTGTTGATGAATTGTTGTATATAATCCAGAGTATATTGTTTTTCTATTTGGACAATTAATGCTGCCGCTTTATTGCTTAACCGAAGCGTGGCACGTATCCATTGTTGCTCTAACGCTCACGGTTCGAATAAATAATCCGTTTGGGATATTGGTTCCCAATTATTAATAATCTCCCGTTTGTAATTAGATAAAGACTAGCAAAAAGGCCTGTGAGTTGCATTAGTATTTACCTCGGCATGTCAGGTGCAATTCCATGATAGCATGCCAAGTTTCATGAATTTCAGACGAGTTTTGGATGTACTAGAATTTAAAAGCTAGGTATCTCAATGTTTGCGGCCGAATGACTGGGGCAGGGTGTTTGGCATTCATTCCCATTTCTTGCATGGGACCTAAGCATGCAACCAAGGACATAGATTTGAATTTTCAAACAATTTATATGCATTAGAGCATGTGCATGTAGTTCAAATTTGAATTATGCACATAAATGCATTGAAAACTCAACTAATGCATAAGAAATGTGCTAACGAACCCCAAAAAATTCCAAAATTTAACACAACACTCATATTGTTCTATGTTGACAATAGAGAAAAATTTGAAATAAAGAAGAGGCAACGGCTATCGTTTCGTTTAGAAAGGTGAAACGTTCCCTACCGAAAGCATCAGGCTTGTTGTGAGAAGCTCTGGTTTGTGAGAAGCTTATACCCAAACCTGCCCCAAATGGGACAAAAAATTTACCATGACATGTCGGGTGCCATTCCATGATAGCATGCCAGGTTTGATGAATTTCAGACAAGTTTTGGATTTACTAGAATTTAAAAACTAGGTATCTCAATGTTTGCGACCGAGTGACAA
This sequence comes from Triticum dicoccoides, assembly GCF_002162155.2. Lineage (NCBI taxonomy): Eukaryota > Viridiplantae > Streptophyta > Magnoliopsida > Poales > Poaceae > Triticum > Triticum dicoccoides. The sequence continues at coordinate 219,390,226 of NC_041393.1, read as the reverse complement.
TGGAAGGGTGTTTGACATTCATTTCTATTTCTTGCATGGGACGTAAGCATGCAACCAAGGACACAAATTTGAATTTTCAACCACTTTATTTGCATTAGATCATGTGGATGTATTTCAAATTTTAATTATGCACATAAATGCATTGAAAACTCAATTAATGCATATGAAATGTGCTAACGAACCCCAAAAATTACAAAATTTAACACAACACTCATGTTCTTCTATGTTGACACTAGAGAAAAAATTGAAATCAAGAAGAGGCAATGGCTCTCGTTTCGTCTAGAAAGGTGAAACGTTCCCTACCAAAACCATCAGGCTTGTTGTGAGAAGCTCTGGCCTGTGAGAAGCTTATACCCAAACCTGCCCCACATGGGACAAATAATTTACCATGGCATGTCAGGTCCCATTCCACGATAGGATGCAAGGTATCATGAATTTCAGACGAGTTTTGGTATTACTAGAATTTAAAAACTAGGTATCTCAATGTTTGCGGCCGAGTAATGATGGTAGGGTGTTTGACATTCATTCCTATTTGTTGCATGGGACGTAAGAATGCAATCAAGGAGACAGATTTGAATCTTCAACCAATTTATATGCATTAGAGCATGTGCATGTAGTTCAAATTTGAATTATGCACACAAATGCATTGAAAGGTCAATTAATGCGTACAAATGTCCAAGCGAACCCCGATAAATTCCAAAATTTAAGACAACACTCATGTTGTTCTATGTTGTCACTAGTAAAAGAATTGAAATCAAGAAGAGGCAACGGATATCGTTTCGTCCAGAAAGGTGAAATGTTCCCTACCGTAACCATGAGGCTTGTTGTCAGAAGCTCTGGTTTGTGAGAAGTTTATAAACCCCAACCTGCCCCAATGGAACAATATATTTACCATTGCATGTTGATGTCGTTCCATGCTAGCGTGTCAAGGTTCATAAATTTCAGATGCGTTTTTGATTTACTAGAATTTAAAAACCAAGTATCTCAATGTTAGCGGCCGAGCGACGGTGGCAAGGTGTTTGACATTCATTCTCATTTCTTGCATGTGACTTAAGCATGTAACCAAGGACACACATTCCAATTATTAACCACTTTATATGCACCGGAGCATGTGCATGTATTTCAAATTTGAATTATGCACATGAATGCATAGAAAACTCAATTAATGTATAAAAATGTCCAAGCGAACCCCAGAAACTCCCAAAAAATGACACAACACTCGTGTTGTTCTACGTTGACGCGAGAAAAATTTAGAAAGTAAGAAGAGGCAACATATATAGTTTGTCCCCCAAGGTGGCACGTTCCCTACCGAAGCCATCTGGCTTGTTGTGAGAGAAGCTCCGGTTTGCGAGAAGCTTATACCCAAACCTGGCCCAAACGGGAAAATATTTTTACCACGTCATGTCGATGCCGTTCCATGATAGCATGTCAAGTTTCATGAATTTCTGCCATGTTTTCGGCTTACTATAATTTTAAAACCACGTATCTCAATGTTAGCGGTTGAGCGACAATGTCAAGGTGTTTGACATTCATTCTCATTTCTTGCATGTGACCTAAGCTTGCAACCAAGGACAAACATTTGATTTTGCAACCTATTTTTAGGGACTAGAGCATGTGCTTTGATTTTGAATTGTGCACCTGAAATTGCTAGAAAATCAATTTAATGTATAAAATTTCCAAACGAACCCTGAATAATTCCATTTTTTTACGACACACATATAGTTGCATGATCACTGCAGATAAAAGGTCTAGCAATTCAAACACTGTCCATTGCCACTGTGACCCCATTATGTAATTCAAATCAAAATGAAAAATCAAGTAGATCCCACACAGTTTATTATCACTAACCGTGTGAGAAGCAGTACAAAATATCCTGGAGCATCCTCGGTGTATAGTACACCTATGGCTTATGCGAGAAGGTGCGTCGGCTACTGTCCATAGCCGAGGTGTCAAGCATATTAGCTCTCTCCCCAAATACTCCCGCCTCAGCATCCCTCGCAATCACTACAAGAAATATGTCAACTTGTGACCTTGACTATTGGTCACTGAAAGGTCATTGTTTTTCATTTGCGACCTTTTTGTGACCAAAAATAGAAGATCAAAAGCTGGCAGTCGTAAACTGAAATTAACGACCTTCTCTGTGAGAAGGTCATAGACGTTTGCGACCAAAACATAAGGTCATTGAACCCATGACCTTTTGTTTTGGTCACTGGCTGTCTGCCCAAGCCATGTCGGATCCGACGTGGCAATCTGACGTGGCAAAATTGCGACCAATTGAAAAGGTCGCTGACAAGATTCAGCCCGGTCCGATTAGGTGTTTTACATGGGCCGAGCCCAACAATTCAGCCTTTCTATATTTTTTTCTTGTCAATTTTTGGTCAACTTCATGGGCCAAGCCCAACATTGCAGCCTTTTTATCTTTTTTTTTTCAAATGAGTCCAGCCCAATGTTTTCCAGGTTTTTCTTTCCTGGGCCTTGGCCTTTCCACATTCATCTATTTTCGTTTTACTTTTTTACCCAAAATATTTGTCCAATATAATTTGATCCTTGGCCTCTTTAAGGTCCAACTCCAGCCCATTTAACAAACATTTTCGAACCAGTTTGAATAACAATATGAATCAAGTTACCATGAATTAGCTGAATATTACAGAAATATCTCAGAACACACATTCTAGAAATTTCCATCACATATGTATATTATACAGATCCAAGCAACCTACAACATGTTTTAGTCAAGCATTCAGGTGTTGGAATACTCCAGAACAGGTAAAATAAATAGAACAAGCCTATCTAGTGCTTCACGACGAGATAACATTGTAATCTGCTTCTTCAAGTACTGCTTCTTCCTTTTGCAAAACATCTGGACATTCAAAAGAGAACAAGAAGTATGTCACTGATAGAAGAAATATTACGCGAATACTTTTAAAATAAAAAATAAAGACACACCAGTATTTTATCATTCTACTTATTATTATTTTACCAAGATCATTCTACTTATCTGAAATAGGCATATTCGTCAAAACTGGGAATTGAATTGGCACATATGACAAACTTAGCAAGAAATAAGCATTGAATGTTTCACATACACGACAAGGTTTAAAAACAATCATTCAAAGTTACAGGAGATCAAAGTTCCATTTGAGTATAAGGAACAATACTCATATTCAATCAATAAGCATTTATGTCAAAATTAATTCAGATTTACTAATGTGTGTGTCAAATGATACATGCATCAAGCAGAAGGCCATGAAGCATCATGCCCTTATCTGTTCAACAAGACAAGAACATACCTGACTTTGTGTTGATATGATGAATGGTTCTGCAGTTGAACGTTAGTCCGCATCATCGTTGATGATGGACGCCGCATGTACTTGTCCATTTAGAAGTATACCATGCAAAATGTTACACAAGCAGGTATTAGCATAAAGTAGAGCTTCTATAGTACATGTAAACTTTAGATATGAAGGACCAAGAGTTCCGGAAGCAACAAATCTGGCATGGATAAACTAGGACATGATGAAACAAATTATTCCTTGTGCATTTAAACAAGAATATGGTGTCCACTTCATACTACCACGTCATCATCGGGATTAAAACAACACATTGATACTCAGACTGCTAGATGAGATAAATATCGATTGAAACCAATCAGAGCAGGGAGCAAAATAGATCCTCTATTTAATTGTCATAAGAATAGAAGCCGAAGGACAAAGATGGAGCACCCTAAGCTCAGTTTGCTAGCACACAAGCCATAAAAATCGGCTCAACATTCAAAAAGCATGACTCTAATCTTAATGTTGTGTGGAAACAAGACAAGAATTGTACAAGTTTAGTACTGTACACAGCAATGAGCATAACTTCAATACTGCACTGCAAATTTAGTCAGTTATCGAATCACCTTGTGGCTATACCACATGCTGACATAAATCACATACAACTGTTCTAGATTGAATCCCCACACATCACATATATAAACCGAACTACTGTACGGACAGATCACATTTGCTTTCCCAGATGACAAAATGCAAGACACAATCACAGATAAATCCATGGGTAGATACCTAATCCAGGAGAATCACCACCCGTACCTTGAATATCTACAACTTGTTGAACACATCCAGGAGAATCCTGTAGTTCTGGATCATGTCATAGTCCATCTTGGCATCGAAATTCACCTGCAAAACACCCCAAAATGAGCATCGCATCGCAGCCATCTAAGCCAAGCCGCCTAAGCGCAACGCTCCAAAACAGATCAATCAGGCCAGAACGCCTTCAAACTTTGTGCATCAGCACCAACCCAGGGTGAACTATGTCCAGCAGCTGGCATTGCACTGCCCCCGACGCCACCTGCGGACTTGATGATCCAGGCCCCCACGACGACCACATCGTGATCCATGCGGAGCTGCACCTCCTGCACGTCTGATCCATGCTCCAGTGGAGGCTCGGCCTCCACCCTCGAATCCGGCAGCGCCTATAGAAAGATAGAGAGAGATTAAGCGAGTCAAACAGAGAGAGGGGACAGGTCCAATATACAAGTTATCATGGTCTATTAGCATTCGCAACAGACTAGCAAAATGCTTTACCATTTTTGTTAATAAATATGCATCATGTTCAGGTACTGGTCATGCTATTGAAGCTGATCATTGTGACTAACACCAGCACGGTGCACGATTCCAGCAAATGCTGATTGACCAGTCACCTAGATCAGTATTGATTAACATTAACCAGATAAAAAATGTATAATGTGCATGCATGGCAGTAACAATCTTGCATAAAATGTTTACTGCACAAACATTTTTTAGCTTAAAAGTAGAAGCAAATTATGGGCTATTCTTTCAATCATGATAAAATGATTGATCATGCCCCCAAAATACGTTTGAGTGGCAGGACACAGCATAGGACAGGCCACTCCGTAATTGAAATACTAAACTGGGTTGTTAGAGCTAACTGTAGTGAGACTAGCAGAACGACAAACAAGACGAAAATATAAATACAAGGCCAACTGAAACCTGGGTTTAGTACACAGGTACAGTTTAAAAGCAAATTAGATCAACTATAAAATCATGCACCTGGGTTTTACTTATCAAGGTTTTTCACTTTCCATTTATACAACACAACAGCTAAATTGATTAGAGAAGTTCACAGAGAGATTTGAGAAATCGAAATTAGAGAAAACTTCAGTTCTGCTCTCTCATTGGGATGATTGGATGCCCTAATTTGCTCATTGGACAACTCTCTCTAGCTGCGAGATAGTATTTTTTTTGCTCCTCTTCTCTACTGTGCATGTAGTGCAGGTATGGTAGGTCAGGGCCACCCAGCTAGCTAAGTTCGACATTGCTCGGTTGGAGAAGTATTACTTTTACGTGGTGGTGGCTGGCTGGCAATGATGGCTGCTAGCTCATGCTGCCAGTGTGCATGCACATCTCCCTGCTGGAACCAACCCAACCCAAACGAAACAACAGTAGGAAACCATACGTGTACCAGTAAACTTCAGTATGAAACAGTTTCTCACCGAAAGAAACTACCAAAGCATTTCCAAGAATTTCAAAGAAACCGCCTCAAGTCGATTCATCCACTTCCCAATGAGGTCACCGTCGCCTACTTGCTGGTCTCGAGGTTGCCATCGCTGCTCATCACCGGCAGTCTCCGGCCGCTCTCTGTCGCCACTTGCGCCAACCATGCGCTCGCTGATCGCTGGCTGCGCCTTCCGCTCCCTGCTCGTGGATTGGCGGAACAAGAAGTGCCTGAAGCAAATGGCAAAGTGCAGTTATGCAGGAGATCCAATTTATAGTACCTAATCATTCAGAGCTTTGACTGGGCGTTTGTTCTTTTAGCAATTTTTTTGCTATAATCCAAAGTTATGGACATGCTTTATTGGTACGAGGAAAGCAGGATCGATGTATATCATAACTTGATGTACTTTCTGTATCAAGGAATGAAATTATGTGGTTTGGAAGAATTTTTTGAAATGTGCAGTGTTCAGGATTCAACTGGCTTCCAGAATTATAGAACTGAAGCTGTGAGTGGAACTAGGATAAATTAATAAGATTTAACAATTGCTTTCAGATTCCACTTACTCTCTACTGAATAACTGGAAATTACTACTCCAATAAGTAACAACTCCCTAACTCCATCTAGAAGTTGGACACTGACTCTCAGTTATACTGATTCAGTCATAGCTTACATTTAGCTACTTTCAGAAATCAAATCATCATCAAAACGCAAACTGTGTGGCACAGATTTCACGTACCATGTACACATACGGATCCGGGCGGCCACCAGTGCCCGCACGACGCAACCCTCTCTACTGCTTCAGCAACCTGCGAATTCCAAACAAAGAGTTAGCCAACAAATTTCAGAACATCTTCAGAGATGATAGTTGGATTAGCGGAAGTGTCCTACTCACCAGCACACAGCCTTTCTAGTTACAGCATTGTCGCCAACGGCGGCGCGGATGGCCGTCTCCGTGACCGGCGTCGCCTTGGACCACGAGAGAGACTTCATTATCAAGTCCGCCCTCTGCACCAGACTCTCACAGCCGCCGCTCGCCTGTGGAGGTCGGCAGCATCTCCCCGACGTGGCCGTGGACCGGGAGGACGTGGCTCACGTGATGGTGCTCCCCTTGTTGGCCACCACGCTGCCCCTCTCGCTCTCCTCCCCCTCCTCGCAGTTGTTGATATCGATCCTAATTCCCTTCTGCCTCTTCATCAGCTCACCCTGGAACAACTTCCTGGTCGCCTGCGCCAGCACCTAAAGCCAATGACCAGAACCATCGATCAGCGCATCGCCGCAAGACACGACGGACAAACCGTGAACTAGCAGGTGAGGAGGTTGGTTACCTTGGGGTTGATGTGGCGGAGGGAGGTGATGACGGTGAGCACGTGGAGGGGGTCGATGGAGAGCAGCGGGAGGCGAGGTTGTGCATGCGCGGGCAGCAGAGGGGCTCGCCGGTGGCTTGGATCGGTTTTGGTGGAGAATGAAGCGAGGTGCTGGCAGATGCGTTGGATGCGTCGCGAGAGGAAGGGGGTCGGGGTGGTGGAGAGGAGGAAGGGCGCGATGGAGAGGAGCTCCGCCGGGGTGGTGAGGAAGGGCGCGATGGAGAGGAGCTCCGCCGGATCTGGAAGGGGAGAGGAGGAGATGGAAAGAAAGGAGGCGGGGGGTGGATGAAAATGAGCACAAGGACATAGCTAGGGTTTTGGGGTTGGTGTGAAAGGGTCAAGGACTGTCGTTGGATCCGCGAGCATCCGACGGTGTGTGATGCATGATCCGCGTGAGACGTCCACGGACTAATCAGAGTGCAGTATGACATTGTGACCATCTAAATTGGTCATAGTTCACTAAAAATAATGTGTTAAAATCATGTCAGCTATTTTATGACCTGAGAAATTCAACAAGAAAATGTGAAACCTTCTCACTTTGTCACCAAATGTGGACAAGTTTCCAGGAAAAATAATAAACATGAAATGAGATAAATATCTTTAAAAAGGTGCCATGAGAAATGAGTTTTTTTGGCAAAAAAATCATTTTCAATTTTTTTCGAGTGCCCCAAATGATGTTTTTTCGTGAAGGACCTACCAAATAATTCTTGCAAAATTGGACCAAATCATTTTTCTAAAATACTAGGCCATATTTAATGCACAATTGACCAAATGGTTGGGTGTAAAAAGTTTTTATCCACCTCAGGTGAAAAAGACAAATTCCCGCCGATTCAGCTGGAAGCGGGTCAAATTTGAACTGCAGCTGCCTCATAGTTTGCTCCTTATTTTTTCCAAAAATCATTTCTAGGTAAATAAGTATCTATTTAATCAGAGAAACATCAAAAGTTTTCCAAGATTCAACCACTAGCTAGGAACGGTCAAGCCCGCCGTTTTGAACGCATTTTGAAACGGGCATAAAAAATTCAAAAAAACTCACAAAAATGGCAAACCTTCGCATTGTGTCATTATATGTGACCAAGTTTCCAGGAAAAATAATAAACTTGTAATACGGAAAAAGTGTTCTAAAAAATGAGCTATCATGCATGAAGATTCATGGCTTTCAAGCCAAATGATCAATCTTATGTCCACATTCATGGCATAGATTATTCAAATAATATCATATTGTGCACAAGGGTGCATCTTGGAATTCCAAACAATGTTGCCTAAGGGAGTTTTCACTTTCATTGCACAAAAGAGCCATTTTCCATTTTTCGAGTGTCCCAAGTGAGGTTTTTTGTGAAGGACCTACCAAATAATTCTTGCAAAATTGGACCAAATTATTTTTCTAAAATACTAGGGCATATTTAATGCACAATTGACCAAATGTTTGGGTGTAAAAAGTTTTGATCCACCTTTGGTGAAAAAGACAAATTCCCACCGATTTAGTTGGAACCGGGTCAAATTTGAACTGCAGCTGCCTCATAGTTTGCTATTTATTTTTTCCAAAAATCATTTCTAGGTACATAAGTATCTATTTAATTAGAAAAACATCAAAAGTTTTCCAAGATTCAACAACTAGCTAGGAACGGTCAAGCCCGCCGTTTTGACCGCATTTTGAAACGGGCATAAAAAATTCAAAAAAAATCAAAAAATTGGAAAACCTTTGCATTGTGTCATTATATGTGACCTAGTTTCCAGGAAAAATAATAAACTTGTAATATGGAGATTATTTTAAAAAAGTGTTCTAAAAAATGAGCTATCATGCGTGAAGATTCATGGCTTTCAAGCCAAATGATCAATTTTATGCCACATTCATGGCATAGTTTGTTCAAATAATATCATATTGTGCACAAGGGTGCATCTTGGAATTGCAAACAATGTTGCTTAAGGAATTTTTCATTTTTTGCACGGAAAATTCATTTTCCATTTTCCGAGTGCCTCAAATGAGTTTTTTTTTGTGAAGGACCTACCATATATTAGTTGCAAAACTGGACCTAATCAATTTTATAAAATACTAGGCCATATATAATGTATAATTGACAAAATGGTTGGGTGTCAAAAGTTTTGATCCACCTCTGGTGAAAAAGACAAATTCCCGCCGATTCAGTAGGAAGCGGGTAATATTTGAACGGCAGTTGCCTCATAGTTTGCCATTTATTTGTTCCAAAAATCATTTCTAGTTACATAAGTACCTATTTAATCATAAATACATGGTTTGGTGGCGATACGTCGAGGTTTGGACGGTGGCCGAGGGCTCCAACTCTAGAGCGCGTAAACTAGCATGCCCGCCGCATGGTCACCGTGTGACCGTGGCGTTGCGATGTGTTCTGGGTGGCCTAGGAATGTCTAGTGGGTTGGGCACTCCCCAGGTAGATGCTAGGAAGAAAATCACAACATAAGATGCTCACGAGGAGACCGATCAATGCTCAAACATGAATAAGCAGCCAAGTGTTTGATTAACTGTACGGGAAATGCACATGGCTAATGTGCGCGAGCTTTGGCCGAGGATGATCAGTTACTAAGAAGACCGTCTTCACAAATTTTCAGCTCAAAAGGAGGACCCTAGGTGGTACTTGCTTTGCAAAGTACCGCACTGGATATAAATACGAATGTTGAAGCTGGGCTCACAATATTGACTGGATTGAGCTGGCATTTGGTGGAGGATGGTTATTTGGGCATAGGAAAGCACTGTAGAAAATGGATACCATTTGGACATGCCAAAGTGGTACTTCCTTCACAAAGTGTTTTTTTTTGAACAAAATAGGAAAATGAAATTTTTTGAATTATTTTTCAACTAGTCAAGGAAGGTTTTTTACATATTTGATGAAGATATGACCCAAAGAATTTATGAGATTTTTTTGGGAATTTTGGGAATGACAGAAATATAGGTTGCTTCACAACCTAGGGCAAAAACTGCCACATGGACATGACACATAGGCAAAACTGATGAGGTGGTGCCTAGTCATGGCAACCCACCATAATTTACAAGGTTATGACCATCTATATTGGTCATGATCAGCTAGAAATAAGGCAGTGGACTAGTGCTATCTGCTTTATGACCATTTCGTGTAAGGAAATTACGACCTTTCTAACCAAAATGGTCATTATAGTTTAGGGTTTGGAGCCCCCCGAACAGCTTTTGACCAATTGGTCTGAAATGGTCATAGATCTATGACCGATTCTTCCAGGGTCACTGACAGAAGGTCACTAGTTGACATATTTCTTGTAGTGAATCTCAAAAATATCTGCTCGCCCTTGATCCAAATTTTCAGTAACCCCGCCTTGTTACTCCTGCCTAGTAAAATTTTTAGTTGCCGCGGTATTTCCTCAAACACCACCTTAACCCTGCCCCCTTCACACACACCACACACTCCACAAAACCTGCACTCACTGACACACACCACCGCTGTAACCATTGGTAGGTCGCCGCCATCGCTGCCGCCTCCATCCTCAACCTTTGCCTATGTGCCGGGGAGCTCGAGGAGCCAATGGCCCAAGAGAGGTTTATCGCGGCCTCTTCGCCCGATGCCGAAGAGGTGGCCGCCAAGGTGTCCCCGACGTCCTCCGCAGGCTCTTTATTGATCCGTCGTCGCCCGTCCCTCGATCCGCCAGCCGCCGCGCCCTATGCTGGTTTGAGGACTTCTTCGTCCTCCCTCGGACCCGACAGCTGACGAGGTCCTACCTCGAGGTCCGGAATCGGCGGTGGCCCGCATGGATCACCGATATTACAGATCGGGAGACCCACACCCGCCGGTGGCTCGGTAGCTTCCACACGGCCGAGCTCGCGGCCATGGAGTACGACTGCTGGCAGGTCCTCTACCATGGCGCAACGACTAAGCTCAATTTCCCCTTCAGCACACGTCCGGTCCACCTCGTTCCGCCAGAGCCAGGGGTGCTGAGCTCAGCTATGGCGCGGGAGGACCGCAAGGCATGGGAGCGCCTCAAGGCCGAGGCCGCCGACGAGGCCTACATGCAAGAGCTACATCGGCAGCACCCGGAGCTCGTGGAGGCAGAGTGGGCGATCTTTGCCGGTGCAGAGGGCGGCGAGATTATCGCGCTCTGCTCTGATGATGAGGCCGAAGGCGGTGAGGAGGGTGGCATGGAGGGTGTCCACGTGGCGGCGAGGACGAGGGAATCGACGTCGATGAGTGGAGGAGTGCCTTCCCCAACGACCCCGATGACGGCACCGGCCCGGACCAGGCTCGTGGCACACCGTACCTGACGAGGAAGGATTGGCTCGACCTCTACTTCGACCAAAAGTAGTTTAGCTTAGTTTAAATTTATGTTTTATGTTCGGTTATGCAAAACTATTTATGTTTATGTTTGAATGCATGCTACTTTCGGTTGAACCTGCTTTGAACTTGATCAAATTGAAGTTTACAACATTAAGTTTAGGCGATCGACTAGAAACGGCCAAAAATTGCTGGAGCATATATATACCCACTAATTGATTTAGTCCTTTAACTTTTAAAGGATCGGCTAGAGATGGCCTTATGCCTTATTTATTTCAGTTCTTCACGGTGTGATGCTCTATATGTGCAACTATTTGCCATGCAATTCAATTTCATCAATAACAGTATCAACAATACCACTATGAATTACGATATTTGGTTGCTGTTAAGGATATTGTAGTTAACATGCCTTTTCGTTTTTTAACAATAACTAGTGTACTTTAGACCTGCACAATACCAGTTTGAATGACTATTTGCTTGTTTATAAATGTTATGCCTGATGCAGTTAACACACCTTTCCACTTCTTGTTTTGCTTAACTAGCGTGCTTAAGCCTTCACACTTAAGCTATCATTTTTAGATTATGTTGTCTACCATGGATATATTTGGTTGATGTTTAGCCTGTTGTGCTTAACATGCCTTTATATGTACTCATACAGGACAATATTGAGAACAATGTTGTTTTTTCCATCGAGGTTAGTTTCATCACATTGCTTATATGTACTCATTGTTCAGGATTTCGGTCTGGTACCATATAGCCTGGGGCTGATAAGGGATTAATTGTCGAATCGGACATTTCACTGAATATATCTGTAACCCATTTATCAGTAGGTTAACTAGGGCCATATTTAATATATTTGAGGCTACATGGCAACATGCATTGTACTAAATGAATAAATATGCAATCCCAGGCTACATAGTAACAAGGAAGAGTGTTACCTTAATGTTCTGATGATGTCTAGATATACGTGTATAAAATCTTATATAATGGGATGGAGGGAGTTTTGTACTACATCATTTTGCAATTATTGTTTAGCTTCTAATATTAACTTGGTGCTTTTAGGTACACATGTCATTGCCAAAGATCCACACTTCGACCCTTTCTGCGTATGTGGCAATGAGATATTCATGAACCAACATCAAGTGAGGAAACTGATAAAGATTGTTATTAAAATGGGTCAAAAGATGTCAATCGAACTATATGTTTACACTTTATGCAAGACAACAGTGAACTGCGGGATGGTAAGTAAGAACCCTGTAGCCTTCTTTTTACTACCCGTAATGCGTTGTGTTAGATAACAATGTCTGAATCTTTTTTCGTTTGCAGTGGATCCTGAAGCATTTTACTCAAGATTACCTCTCAAACTACATGATTGGCTGCCTGCCATCACAAGGGGTTGGACTAGAGTCATGCGTGCCTTCTGCATCCAAGAGAGCAATAGGGCCATTCCGCTTCACCTTGTTCAGCAACTAGAATGTCTGTCGCCTCTTTCTTTACCATCTGTAATAGTACAAGTATAGAACCCTGGTTCGTCATTCTTTATTTGGTGCTTATGTAATTCTTAAACATATGTACCTGTGAATTGAATAATGCATTGGTTGTTTGAACCTGATGGATATGAATAAATCTATAGCGTACTTTCAAGTTTAAATTAGGTACAATTTAAATAGCAGCAATTAAATTAGGGAGAAATTACGGTGTGCGGGTCATTATATCGCACACGGTTAATAAAGCACAGCGTGTGCGATATACATCATAATACGACACGGTTCACAGAGTGAAAACGTGTGTAACAATGCACACAGTTTCTGTTTGCAAAGCATGTGTGATGTCAGATACTATCACATGCGGTGCGGGAAAACTAAATGTGTGTGAATGTCTACCTATCGTACACGGGTTATAATCATGAACTATTTGTGATGTGCCAGACATCGTAAATGTAGAGTCAGTTTGGTTCGTGCCTAGAAAACTCCCGTGCCTGGAATCTGCCTAGGCCTGGAATCCGCGTGGGTTTAGGTAAAAATCACAAAACTCCGACTGTGATGGCAATGCTAGCACAAACGAGTAGCAAGGATGAATCATTCGGATATGCGAGACATCGGAAACGGTTATAGAGGGGCAACTATATGCATCAAGGCTCCCTATCCCCGACGGTTTCTGGGTCGTGTGGGAAGGACCCCCCTATCGCCCACACTCACTAGGTGACGGTTCCGAGTGTCATCGCGGAAAGGGGTTAAAAACCGTTTGTATAGCACCGATGCGTACCAGTGACTTGTCGACAATGTTTGTACATTCAACTAATCTTCCTGTGAATCATCCATTTGAGTGGGTGATGGAAAAAATCTCGAGTGAAGACAAGATCTTCACAGTAGACAGTGCTACCTGTCGAAGCAAATCTCTTGCTGGGTCCAGATAGCTCCTCAAAGATGGATTCAGAGACAGATGACCAGTCATATGACCCCACCGAGGTATATGCTCTAACCTGGCAGGGTTATACTGCTCATATCATGCATATGGTGTCTTGTATTGCATAGTTTAGACATCATATAGACAATGTTCAACATAATGTTCTTAGTTTAGACATCATATATGTGAATGCCATCTTCTTAGTTTATAAATCACCTATGTGAATTATATCATGCGATCCTGATTACTTAAATAACATGTATGTGAATTATGTCATGCAAACCTATTTACTGAAGACATCGTATAATTATCTCATGCCATCTTGTTTAGTTAATCATCATATCTTTGAATTATGTCATGCTATGCTATCGAGCTTAGATAGACATCATATATGTGAAATTATGTCATTCTATCCTTTTTAGTTAAACCACATATATGTGAACTATTTCATGCCCTCTTTTTTTCATGCCATATATTGCATTTATCTCTCCTACAAGGTCTGTACATTGAACTACTTTTCTTGTTTATCAGCCATTTGAATTGGAGGGGGTGATGGCAGTATCTACCGGAGTAAAAACATGATCTTGAAATAAAATAGTGCTACCTCTTGGTGGATATAGCACCTCGGTTGTACATGCACAAGAGCCCTACCACACATAACCTAGACTCTCGAAGATTTGTGCCCCTACTCCGATGGACAGAGAACCAGCTTCACATAATCTAACTCCAACCGTAGCAGATAGTAACCCAGTCCCAGTTGACACAACACCATCTCCACCATAGAGCTCCCAAATAAGAGCAGTTAGTAAGGCAGCTCCAGTGCCCAAAGCGCCAACACTACCACGGTGAACACCAACTCCACCAGTTAGTACACCTATTCCTGTGGACGAAGCACAACCATCCATTCGTAGTTTAGCATCTTTCCCATTTGATGTTGTTAAATCTGATGTGCATATCCTCCCATCATGGAAATATTATACTAAAGATGAAGGAAAAAGCAATTTGTAGGTTGATAACCCACAAGTATAGGGGATCGCAACAGTTTTCGAGGGTAGAGTATTGAACCCAAATTTATAGATTTGACACAAGGGGAGCCAAAGAGTATTTGAAGGTATTAGCAGCTGAGTTGGCAATTCAACCACACCTGGAGATTAATTATCTATAGCAAAGTGATTAGTGGCATGGTAGTATGATAGTTTTGATGATAGCAGCAGTAGTAACGGTAACAGTAACACTGATAGCAGTGATATTGTAGCAGTAACGATAGCCGTAGCAACAATAGTAACTTAGCAAGAACAATATATGATAAATTTGTAGGCATTGGATCGGTGACTCGTTGGATGATATTCATCATGAGACATTTATAACCTAGGGCGATATGGCACTAGCTCCGGTTCATAAATATAATGTAGGCATGTATTCCGTAAATAGTCATACGTGCTTATGGAAATAACTTGCATCACATCTTTTGTCCTACCCTCCCGTGGAAGCGGGGTCCTATTGGAAACTAAGGGATATTAAGGCCTCCTTTTAATAGAAAATCGGAACAAAGCATTAACAC
The DNA here is from genome assembly GCF_002162155.2 of Triticum dicoccoides. Classification (NCBI taxonomy): domain Eukaryota; kingdom Viridiplantae; phylum Streptophyta; class Magnoliopsida; order Poales; family Poaceae; genus Triticum; species Triticum dicoccoides. Next base: position 219,375,110 of record NC_041393.1, on the reverse strand, counting down.
ACGATGAATACATGAACTCCTCAAACTACGGTCATCACCAGGAGTGGTCCCGACTATTGTCACTCCAAGGTTGCCGGATCATAACATGTAGTAGGTGACTATAACTTGCAAGATCGGATCTAGAACATGGATATAATGGTGATAAGATAAACAGTTCAGATCTAAAATCATGGCACCCGGGCCCAAAGTGACAAGCATTAAGCATGGCAAAGTCATAGCAACATCAATCTCAGAACATAGTGGATAGTAGGGATCATGCCCTAACAAAACTAACTCAATTACATGATGAATCTCATCCAACTCCTCACCGACCAGCGAGCCTACGAAGGAATTACTCACTCTCGGGGGAGCATCATGGAATTGGCGATGGAGATGTGTTGGTGATGGCGAAGATCGAAGGTCCCCCTCTCTGGAGCCCCAAATAGACTCCAGATCTGCCCTCCGGAGGAAGAACAGGGCTTGGCGGTGGCTCTGTCTCGTGAGACGCGATAATTCTTTCTCCCTGATTTTTCTGGAAATATGGGATTTTATAGCGTCGGTTTGCGGGTCAGCGGGGCCACTAGGTGGGCAACACCCACATGGGCGCGCCTGGGGGGCTTGCGCGCCCTGGTGGGTTGGGCCCACCCAGGTGCCCCCCTCAGGTCCATCCTGGCTCCAGAAATTCTCTTATTTGATATAAAAATCCTTGCAAAGTTTTGTTCCATTCCGAGAACTTTTATTTCTGCACAAAAATAACACCATGGTAGTTCTGCTGAAAACATCGTCAGCCCGGGGTTAGTTTCATTCAAATCATGCAAATTAGAGTCCAAAACAAGAGGAAAAGCGTTAGGAAAAGTAGATATGTTGGACACGTATAAACTCCCCCAAGCTTAAACAGTTGCTTGTCCCCAAGCAATTCAGTTGATAAACTGGAAGTGAAAAAGAAAAACATTTACGAACTCTTTTGCTCTTGTTTCATAAATAAGCTTAAACAATACCCAGGTTTTCAGCAAGGATTATAACTAACCATGTCAACAATAACTCTTAAAGATTATATTAACTCATATCAATGACATAATCAACTAGAGAGCAATAATAAGATATCTCAAATAGCAACACGTTGTCAAAACAACCATGATATAATATGACAATAGTGGTATCTTGCTAGCCCTTTCCGATACCGCAAAACATAGACGTAGAGCACCCCCAAAGTTCAAGCAGTGACTAAACATTGTAATTCATGGTAGAAAAGATCCAGTCATGATGCACCCAACATTAGCTATACACAATGCAATAGCATGACAACAGTGCTCTCAGGTTCTGCCGCTTATTTGAGAAGGTGATGACACAACATAAAAGTAAATAGATAGTCCCTCCACAGAGGGAAGCAGTGATTTGCAGAGGTGCCAGAGCTCAGGTTTTTAAAAAAGAGGTAATTGATTATTTGAGACATGCACCCTTCTCATTCACTTCACGACCATCAGTTATCAATATCTTCCATGCTAAGCACTCTAGTAGCGGTTCCCAAGCAGAAAGGTAAAGGTTATGACTCCATTGGGAGTTTTGTTTGATTATTTGTGAGCTCTTTTCTTTTTGCAGTTTGGGACTAGGCATCCCTATTACCGCCCTTTTCTCGAATGAATAAACACTCGACCTGAGAATAACCAGCTTAGCATGGAAGATACCGACTACCTCCTGTCATTCCATGAATGATCCAGGCAGACAAAAAGGATATTTATTTGAAGTTTTTAGATGTGGCACATGCAAATTTACTTAGGACGATAGGGTAATACCGCATACAGGTAGGTATGGTGGACTCATCTGGAATAACTTGGGTTTCAGGTGTTTGGATGTACAAGCAGAGTTCCCACTGAGTATAGGCGAAGGCTAGCAATTAGGTTGAGAAGCGACCAACTAGAGAGCAACAACGGTCATGAACATGCATTATGCATAAGTAACATTGGATATTAGCATGAGTAGGATATGAACACCATGAACATAAATATCATAGAGGCTATGTTGGTTTTGATTCAACTACATGCATGAACATATGCCAAGTCAAGCCACTCGAACAATCAGAGGAGGATACCATATCATCATACTACATCACAATCATTTTAACGTAATGTTGATACCCAAGATAAATCATTATTCACTCCTAGCTACTTATGCATGGCATGAGGAAGTATAATCTCTAATTGTCATTGCAAACATGTTTGATCATAATAGGCTGAAGCATGGATACTAGGTTAAACATATTTACAAAAATAGAACAAGCCGAGTTCATACCTGTTTCTCCCTGCCACGACCAGTTCATCTAATATCGTCATTATTGCCTTTCACTTGCACGACCGAATGATTTGAAATAATAATAGTGCAAGAGTGTTGTGGACTAAGCTGGAATCTGCAAACATTTATTAAAGAGGAGAAGACAAGGTAATATGGGCTCTTTGTTAGATCAACATAATGCAAATGAGAGCCACTCAACATTTTCATCGTGGTCTTCTCCTCGATATGACTCGGTAAAAGAAAAAGAAATTCAGAGAAACACACTGAAATATTTTTGGAGTTTTTTGGTTTTTTGAAAGCAAGCAAACGAAAAAGGGAAAAGAAAAAACGAGAAAAAGTATTTACACAAGAAAGCTCCCAACAAGTAAAAGAAGAACAAGGAAATCTTTTTAAGTTTTATTTTCAGTGCTACAACAACATAAACTAGAAAGAAAAAAACAAAAAGAAACAAGAAACATATTTTGCATTTTCTCAAAGTTATTCAAACACATAAGAAGAAAGCAAGAAAAAACAATTTAAGCATGGATGATACAATGAAAAAGTGTGGACACCGGCAACTGGAGTGAAATGTGTGAACATGAATGTAATGTCGGTGGGAATATGTACTCCCCCAAGCTTAGGCTTTTGGCCTAGCTTGGTAATCACCAGTCGTAGAAGCCGTGAGGTCCAATGTCGAAGTGTCGGGGAGCAGGCACCGTAGGGTCCCACTGTTGAGGCTCCGCATGTACCGCCGCCAGGTTGTTCCGTTAAGCGACAATGTCCTCAGACATAACTCTGTATCTGTTCCTGGCAACATAATCAAACAAAGCAGGTGCAGGCAAGGGGATAACATCACGAGTGTCCTCACTTAAAACTAAATTGTAAGGCAAGTCAAGATTAGGGTGATCGACAGCAAGAAAACAATGGTCCTTCATAGCTGCTCTGTCTAGGTAAACCTTGGGAAGGGGTGATCATGTTGGCGTATCTACACATTGAAGTGAGTCGCCAAACGAGTAGCGTAAACGCCCCCATGTATTTTACCCTTGAATCTGTTAAGGTCAAGGCGACATGCCATAATAGCTCCCAAGTTAAAAGAGTTCTCGCCATAAAGTGCGACACAAAACAGCAAAGTCTGGGGCGCTAAGTGAACCCACCTTCTCTCTCTCTAGCAAGCACTGCTATAAATAAAGAAAAATAATGCATGACAGGAAACTATAAGCTAGCGGCAGTGGTGCCCGATACTCCTCTCTCATCCCCCAGTATCAAAGTGCGGTAGAAACCATCAAACTCTGAGGGCCTAGGCTCTACCAAACCCCCATTAGAAGGAATCATGCAAATGTCACAAAAATCAATAAGTGGGATTTGGCGGGGTTCAACATATAAGTTAAATGACACCTCAGGTGGATTATTCCTAGAATGAAAATGAAAGTTTTGCACAAAGGAATTTGTGAGGAGATGATACTGTTCGCATTCAGTTGCGATGAAGTCGGTGAGGCCGGCATTAGCAGCATATTGGTTGAACTCTTGGAGGATTCCGGCCTCTTCCATGAAATCATTGTCCAGCGACTCACACGGCCGTAGTTCTGCCAATCTCGGGGTATGAAGATCATTGTCATATAACTGCCCAATAACCCCCTTGGAGTTCTTCTTGGAAGCAAACTTCCTGAAGATATTCATCTTTTTCATATGAACAAAATTCTAAAAAATTTAGTCCACAAAGTTTTTCTCAACTAAACTTCACAAAATTGATAGCAACTACTCATAGGGATGTATAGAGGCCATAGCAAGCATTCAAATTACTTATAACTCTAAGAATTCAACATGCAAGCTCATCTACAACAGCACCAAGAGTAGCTAATTATTCTAAATATAAACCACTAAAACAAAAACTAATTGGACACATGGAGGAGTCACATACCAAGCAACAAATCCCAAAACAGTTTCGAAAATGGAGCTTCGAGCAAAGAGATCAAAATCCACGGTCTCGGGAGCAAGAACACGAAAGAGTGTGTCTTGGTGATTTTTTTCTGGGTGAATAGAGTGGTGTGGGAGGAAGAAGTAAGTGAGAGAGCCCACCAGGTGGGCAGCACCCACCAGGGTGCTCCTGGGGGTGTTGGCGCGCCCAGGTGGGTTGTGCCCACTTGGTGCACCTCCCTCAAGTATTATTTGCACCAGAAATTTGTAAATATTCAAAAAAAATTGTATCAGGTTTTCAAAGCATTCTGAGAACTTTTATTTTGGGTCATTTTTTATTGCACATAAAAAGCAGAAAACAGACAAAGCATGGCATTTTATTTTATTTAACTAACAAAAACACAAAAAAAGGTAGGGACATAACGTAGTGCTTGCTAAATTCATTAACTTCATACCTCTCAAAAATGATCCATTACTAAGGTTAATCAAGTCTTATTAACAACCACTTTCGATTAGCATGAAACCGAAGAACTTTCATAAACCACTAAGTTACCTCAATGGGGATATCAATCTCCCCAATAATAAGCATTTCATATTTATTTTTGAGATTTTTCAATAACATTAATGCCATTCACTTGGAATTGTTTCTTCGAAAAGTGCACCGTATGCTCATTACCCTTGTTATGAAAAGTGACCTTGATTTTATTCCAATCAATAACAGCCCCTGCGATATTCAAGAAGGGTCTACCAAGGATAATTGACATGTTTTCATCCTCGGGCATCTCAAGTATAACAAAGTCAGCCAAAATACTATCATTAGCAACAACAACAACGAGCACATCCTCACAAATACCGATAGGTATGGTAGTTGATTTATCAGCCATTTGCAATGATATTTCAGTAGGTGTGAGTTTATTCAAAACAAGTCTTTTATATAAAGAGAAAGGCATAACACTAACACCGGCTCCCAAATCACATAAAGCAGTTTTCACATAATTTCATTTAATGCAGCAAGGTATAGTTGGTATTCCCGGTCTCCGAGTTTTTGAGGTACTCCATCTTTGAAGGTGTAATTAGCAAGCATAGTAGAGATTCATATTTCAGTATTTTTCTCTTATTAGTGATGATGTCTTTCATGCACTTTACATAAGGAGGCATTTTCAAGATATCAGTCAAGCGTGTGTGCAATAAGACAAGCCTAATCATTTCAGCAAAGCGTTCAAATTCTTCATCATCTTTATTTTTAGTTGACTTAGGTGGAAAGGGCATAGGCTCTTGAACCCATGGTTCTCTTTCCTTTCCATGTTTTCTAGCAACAAAGTCTCTTTTGTCATATCTTTTATTCTTAGGTTGTGGGTTATCAAGATCAACAGCTGGTTCTATCTCAACATCATTATCTGGTTCTTTATCATTAGGTTGAGTGTTTTCATGAAGCTCATCATTATTATTTTCATTATCAGAAGGTGAGTGTTCATTACCAGATTGAGTTTCAGCATCGGAGATAGAAACTTCATTATCATTATCAGGAGGTTTTTCTATTTCAGGTTCACTAGAGGCATGCAAAGTCTTATCATTTTTCTTCTTCTTTTTCTTTTTAGAAGAATTAGGTGTAGTGGTGTTGTTCCTTTGAGAATCATGTTCAATTCTCTTTGGGTTTCCCTCGGGATAAAGTGGTTCCTGAGTCATTTTAACTCCGCTAGTTGCTACTCTAACAGCAAAGTCGCTTATATTATTGTTCATTTCATCAAGTAACTCTCTTTGAGATTAGCAACTTATTATAATTGAGTTTGAACCATAGAGGCATGTTTTCCTACACCTCTAACATCATTGAGATTCTAAATAACAAGTCACTTAGGCGAGCAATCATATCATAGTTGTATTTCATTTGTTTCATGACATTTGCATTGAAGTGATCTTGCTTTCTAATATAATTATCAAACTCATAAAGGCATCGACTAGGATGTTTATTATGAGGATCATCACTATCATTGAATTTCACTAACGATTTTACCTCTACCATCTTGGGTGGTGGTGGTGCTTCAAGCCCATGTATTTCTTCGATGGGTGGTAAATTTTTAACATCCTCGGCCTTAATACATTTTTCCTTCATAGATTTCTTTGCCTCTTGCATATCTTCAGGACTGAGATATAAGATACCCCTCTTCTTCATAGTGGGTTTAATAGGTGCTTCAGGAGGAGTCCAATCATCATAATTTTTCAATATGTTATTCAATAATTCCTCTGCTTGCTCAACAGTTCGTTCCCTGAAAACACAACCAGCATAACTAACGAAGTCCCTAGAAGCATCGATTAGTCCATTATAGAAGATATCAAGTATTTATTTATTTTCTTAAGAGGATGATCAGGCAAAGCATTAAGCAATTGGAGAATCCTCCCCCAAGCTTGTGGGAGACTCTCTTCTTCAATTTGCACAAAGTTAAATATTTCCTGCAAGGCAGCTTGTTTCTTATGAGCAGGGAAATATTTTTCAGAGAAGTAATAGATCATATCCTGGGGACTACGCACACATCCAGGAGCAAGAGTATTGTACCAAGCTTTAGCATCACCCTTTAATGAGAACAGAAATAACTTCATAATATAGTAATAGCGAATCTTCTCATCATGAGCAAAACGGTAGCTATATCATTCAACTTAGTAAGTTGTGCCACAACAGTTTCAGTTTCATAACCATGGAAATGATCAGATTCAACCAAAGTTATTAGCTCTGGGTCGATAGAGAATTCATAATCCTTATCAGCAATAACAATAGGTGAAGTAGCAAACTCAGGATCACATTTCATTTTAGCATTCAGAGATCTTTCTTTATACTTTCATAATAATTTCTCTAGATCATCTCTATCCTTACAAGCAAGAATATCTCTAGTTGCCTCCTCACTCATAGTATAACCTTCCGGTACCTTCGGCGATTCATATCTAGGAGGACTAGTTCTAGTAACTGTTCCAGCAGTTTCAGTTTCAAGTTCATCATCAGATTCAACAATATCATGTTGTCTTACTCTAGCAATTTGTTCATCAAGAAATTCACCTAGTGGAACATCATCAAGCAAGGTACTAGCATCATCATGAGCAGCATTCATAGCAGAAGTAGCATCATCAATAACTTGCGACATATCAGAATTAATAGCATGTTGTGGAGTTGCAAGTTTACTTATAAAAGAAGGTGAATCTAAAGCAAAACTGGATGGCAGTTCCTTACCACCCCTCGTCTTTGAGGGAAAAATCTTAGTCTTAGCATCCTTCAGATTCTTCATAGTGATAATGTGATAATAATCAGGAGTGACTAAACAAATATAGCTATGCTCCCCCGCAACGATGCCAGAAAAAGGTCTTGATAACCCACAAGTATAGGGGATCGCAACAGTTTTCGAGGGTAGAGTATTCAACCCAAATTTATAGATTCGACACAAGGCGAGCCAAAGAATATTTGAAGGTATTAGCAGCTGAGTTTTCAGTGATTAGTAGCATAGTAGTATGATAGTTTTGATGATAGCAGCATTAGCAATGGTAATAGTAACAGTGATAGCAGTGATATTGTAGCAGTAACGATATCAATAGCAACAGTAGTAACATGGCAAGAACAATATATGATAAATTCGTAGGCATTGGATCGGTGACTCGTTGGATGATATTCACCATGAGATAGTTATAACCTAGGGCGATATGGCACTAGCTCCAGTTCATAAATATAATGTAGGCATGCATTCCGCAAACAGTCATACGTGCTTATGGAAAGAAGTTGCATGACATCTTTTGTCCTACCCTCCCATGGCAGCGGGGTCCTATTGGAAACTAAGGGATATTAAAGCCTCCTTTTAATAGAGAACCGGAACAAAGCATTAACGCACAATGAATACATGAACTCCTCAAACTACGGTCATCACCAGGAGTGGTCCCGACTATTGTCACTCCGGGGTTGCCGGATCATAACACGTAGTAGGTGACTATAAATTGCAAGATCGGATCTAGAACATGGATATATTGGTGATAACATAAACGGTTCAGATCTGAAATCATGGCAGCCGGGCCCAAAGTGACAAGCATTAAGCATGGCAAAGTCATAGCAACATCAATCTCAGAACATAGTGGATACCAGGGATCAGGCCCTCACAAAACTAACTCGATTACATGATGAATCTCATCCAAGTCCTCACTGACCAGCGAGCCTATGAAGGAATTACTCACTCTCGGTGTGGAGCATCATGGAATTGGAGATGGAGATGTGTTGGTGATGACGAAGATCAAAGATCCCCCTCTTCGGAGCTCCAAACGGACTCTAGATCTGCCCTCCCAAGGAAGAACAGGGCTTGGCGGCGGCTCTGTATCGTGAAACGTGATAATTCTTTCTCCCTGATTTTTTTTCTCGAAATATTAGATTTTATAGCATTGGTTTGAGGGTCAGTGGGGCCACCAGGTGGGTAGCACCCACCTGGGTGCGCCTGGGGGGTTGGCGTGCTCTAGTGGGTTGTGCCCACCCAGGTGCACCCCTCAGGTCCATCCTGGCTCCAGAAATTCTCTTATTTGATATAAAAAATCCTCGCAAAGTTTTGTTCCATTTTGAGAACTTCTATTTCGGCACAAAAATAACACCATGGTAGTTCTGCTGAAAACAACGTCAGTCCGGGGTTAGTTTCATTCAAATCATGCAAACTAGAGTCCAAAACAAGAGGAAAAGCGTTAGGAAAAGTTGATACATTGGAGACGTATCATAGGTGTTCGTCCATGATTTATGTGTAAGTAATGTTATTCATGGCAATTACTTTGCTTTGTCCCATACATTCCACCTCCATGCTGGTTATAATAGTGCAAATGTTCCAATTTTTCTCGATAGAGAAGGACCGATTTGGAAACTCAGGATGAGATAATCTGTGTTGATACCTATGATATCTTCAAGAATGCTTTGTGGCAGTATCGTAATTACCTGAAGAAAACGTACTTTACTGGCAAGGAAACCCATCAAATTCCCTTACTTTCTCCTGAGACACATTTACGGGACGATGACTGGGAACGCCTTGTTCTATACTGGTCCCGAGGCAAGAATGTGGTAAGGTCTATGAGGTCATTTTTATTTTGAATTACTATATGCATGCGTCTTACTGTACTCTGTTCATGTAGGACAAGTGCTTAAACCTGAAGAACCATTGTTCTCGTTTAAGATTCCATTGCTATGGTGCATATTGCTTTGCTCTTGTATCTCTGTGTTTACTCATACAAACTTATTTGTAAATTGAAGGATCCAATCGAAACTCCAATAGCACAATAGGTTTGTTTAAACATGTTTGTTTAACTAGTTTGCTCTTCTAAATTGCTCTGTTGATTTCAGTTTCTATTGTGTATACAGTTGACTTCTCATATCATGCACATTACTAGCATCACAACAGAGCCAATAGTGTTGTTGTACATGTATACCTCTGGTACCTATTTGAAATCTTGTTGTGACGTGTAGTTTCCCACACTTGTATATTTTCAATGCTTCTTTGTCTTGAACTGATATGATTTGAACTGTGTCTCTATTTTGATTTGGCAAGACAATGCAGTGACCATAGCACATAGATATATGTTTGGTTGATGCTTTTATTATGTACTACTTCGCAATAGAAGACTTGGTAGTTTAATCATGTCCACCTTACTACTGAACTAGTTCACCGAAATGAGTTTCATATACTACATGCTAAACCTGTTACGTGTCTGCTTGTTTCTTCTTTTAGAATACTGGCAGAATATTGGGGAAGAGTTCCTTATTAAGCAATGGTAAATGAAGTAATACATATAAGGTTCAGGATAGTGAGACATCCTTGTTGGTCTGTAGCAAAGCTAATAAATCAGCTAAGGAAAACTATCTTGAAGACAATGAGACAACCCCAAAGTCCTGTCTTGATGTAGTGCTCGAGTTACTGACCACTACCGCTGGCACAAGCTCTTCGAACACACTGCCTGAATCAGTTCGGTTTATTGAGTCTCAACTACAAGCTGAAAGACATCAATCAGTTGTGCTGCAACAAGAAATCGAAGGACTGAGGAAGTCCCTGGAGAATTCAGAGCATACTTTCTGGCGCAATAGCAAGCATTGGGAGATTTTAGCGCCAAACAGGAGAAAGCTAATAAGCTTGCTAAGCTTATTTCCAGCATGGAGGATACCCATGATAACGTTTCTTGAGCTCTTCTGAAGTTGCTTTAGTTATAGACTTTTTTTGCTATTGCACTTATTTGCACCGATGGCCAATTTAGGCGCCCAGTGTATGTAATCTGCTGCTTTGTTACCTACATTTGCACTGGTGGAAAACTTTCATGCCCAGTGGATGAAATATGTGTAATAGCCATAATAGCCTAGCGTAAGTTGCTTGCTTATTTATTTCTGTGGTTTGCTAGTGGCCAAATAACCTATTTTGTAAAACTAGGCCACAATACCAATGGCCAACATACATATCGTTATAACCATGGTCCTGCTACCTGCTGTAGTGACCATGGGCCTCCTACGGGCCGTAGGATCCATGGGCCTTATACATCCCATAGAACAAATGGGCCTTCTATGGGTCATAGAATCATTGGGCCTTCTGTCCTATGATCGATTGGCCAAACATGGTCGTACTATTCGTGGACCAATAACGGACCGCAATATGGGGGGGGGGGCTAGAGTGGGAATCGTCTATTTATGGGCCGACCATAACAGGCCGTTAATAGGCTGATATTTGGAATGGGCTTAATCCTATCAACATCCATAATGGGTCATTCCTGGGCTGTATTTGATGACGCTATGAAAGCGGCCCAACGGATTAATGGGCCACAAATGGGCTGACTATAACCACAGGCTAAATTTGGCCCACAAGTGGAACATGCCAGTAACGGAGCATAAGTAATCTAATGCTGGAAATGAGCCCAAGAATAAATGGGACCTTGGAAGGCCAAAAGATAACACGGGCTGTGAACGGCCAAATGGAATAATGGGCCGTTTATGGGTATAAAGCGATACACTATTCACTATGGGTCAGTTTTACCACGGGCCGTTAGTGGGTCCAGAGTTACAAAGGGCCTCATACGGGTTGTAAGACATCATGGGCCTTACATGGGCCAGAAGTTACAATGTGCTCGAATCATACTGGATGGCCCTGATGGTGCTACTGGGCCTAATTCGGATGGGCCATAATGGGCCGTGAGTTAGCGGGTTGTAAATGGGCTATATGCAAACAAGCCATTACTAGGCTTTTCATGGCCCGACCCGCTACCTTTTGACCAAGTCAAACGGGCCGGTCTTTTGACCTAAATGTGCCACTTTTGGGCCCAACAAAGTGTCGACGTATCATAGGTGCGGCCCATCCATTGGATGGATGCCATCTGTCCAAACGGGGAGCTGACATGTGTTCCCTCCGTCCAATGAGAATTTTACACGTGGAAAATCGCCATTGGTCGTTGCTGTTAACGGGTTATTGGATCCAAAACCGGACCTGATAGCATAACGGCGACCGGTTACGGTGGATGCCATGTGTCGGTTACCCTTGATGAAAGTACTTCCATGACGCACCATTTATCGTCATGGAAATGGACACTTCCATCATGATAATTTGAGTATTGTCATGGAAAACTTCTGCGATAGCACAGGTATGACTATCTTGATTATGTCATAAAATCTTCATGGATGTACATGCATGATAGAAAACTGACATACTATGACAAACACGTATCATCATGGAAGTGTTTTTTGTAGTGTCTTCACTGAACTAGTGCACCTATACAATTTACCATAGTATTTGGTGTGTTGGGGACACAAGAGACTCTTTGTTATTTGGTTGCAGGGTTGTTTGAGAGAGACCATCTTCATCCTACGCCTCCCACGGATTGATAAACCTTAGGTCATCCACTTGAGAAAAAATTGCTACTGCCCTACAAAACTCTGCGCTTGGAGGCCCAACATGAGTCTACAAGAGTAAGTTGTGCAGTAGACATCAAGCTCCATAACCCAGCATTTGTGATACTCCTTATCGAACATATTCTTCATCTCATTATAGAATTAATCAATGATCAATCTGGCTACTTCCCCGAGCGAGTTCAAAGGCATGTTTGCATCATCTGGAATAGCCCATTCGGCCTGGATGTCCTTGTAGTTTGTGACCCTTAAACCCAAGAGCTCCATAAGTTCTTTGTCATGCCGGATGAAAAAACCTACGAATGTATATTGTTCCTCGAGAAGGAACTTCCGCAGGTTTGTGCTCACCCTTGGCGACTGGTATACCTGGTAAACAAGACAACTAGAGCCTTTGCAAACATGGATGACTGTCGCCTTGTCCTACAAGGGAGCGTACCCGAGGTCTATGCCGAGGAAGACCAGTTCATACGCTTGCATGTACACCTCGATCTCTTGTATCCACGCATTGATGGTGCTGATCTCGTTGGTGTACACGGTATGGATGGTGCAGCCGCCATGGAGGTCGACACGGTGTTCCTAAGTGAATGGTTCTAGTCAGCCCAACATGACTATCCTGTCGCTGCCGAGGGCACCAAAAGATCCAGCGCGAGACATGGTGCTTGTGATAGAAAGATGTCGGGAGAGATTGAGAGTGGAATGGGGAAGGTGATGGAGAGGATAGTTGGCAACCTCTTAAATCATGGTGGGAGGCAAGGAGACCACCGAAGCAGTTTGAATGACGGCCATACCAGGTGTGCTCCATGTGGCCACAATCTTATTGTGCCCCGTTCATACGAGGCATATGAGGAGGCACAGGAAGACTTGACCGTCCGTAGCTTTTTTCTTTCTACACACGAAGACGTGACAGTGCATTGCTTTTTTTTCAACGTGCAAAGACTATGAAAGTGCTCTGGGTGTATTGTGGGAGCGCTCATATTGTTTCCGAAAGGTGGTCATGTGTTTCGAAAGCCCTTGCTTGTATTTCTAAAAGTGCTCACACTATTCATGAAAAACATTTGAAGAAAGTTAACAAAGATACAATCACATATTTTTACATAAGCACCATGAAAGTTAATGAAGATACAATCCTTTGATGCGGAACTGCTCTTGGATGTCGACATGGTGTTCATCCGGAATCGTTATCCATGCATGGGCAAGCATGACCTTGTCGCCCCTCATGTCCACGCTTGCAAAAGTTATCAATTTGCATTGCAGGAATTGAGCCAATGCCTGGCACCACTCGGACCTGCAGTTGTGGTATATGAGGACATGCTCGTGCATTGCGAGTTGCATGCCAGTGATCCCTTGTCGTCTGTAACTGCTCAAATGGGTGTACTCGAGGTTGAGTCCAGCGAACTTCTTCTCCTCCTCCTTGGAGCCATTGCTCGTACATGGCGATGACTCGCTCCACAGTCGTAGGCTCATTGGTGCACACCACCTACAACACGGTTGTGCCATGGGCAGTGATGTGGTTGGTCGATGTTGTTACTTTCTTACTGTCCATGGCTGTAGGGAGGCGGTGGGGGTTGTGGAGGATGAGGATCGACCAAGGAAGAAGATGCAAATAGATGCATGATGACCTGGAAGTGCACATGACTTTTGTAGCACTTTCGTTGTGATAAGTAGAGTGTCGAACCCACAGGGAGCTTATAGGAAGGCACCGAAAACCCCGCATCTACGTTGTCACTTTTACGCAGCCACGTACACACCCAAATAAGAGTTTGGAAATAGTCTATTCTACAAGTTGCTATGAAGACTAGATAAAAAGCGATTTAACTAAACTACTAACAAGAAGAAAAAAAATAGTAAATAAAGGATGCAAAGTTAGTGGTGAAGGTTCTTGAGTAATAAAGCATTCTCGAGGGTTCCAGAATCACTACCACATATGAATTATTGTATCCTCTAGTAACAGGTCAAATGCATAAGTAGGTGGAGCCAGGTATAGTACACGTTCTACTCTAGATATCCTCGTGCCACGCATGCCATCGTCATGGGTAAAGTACACGCTCTACTCTAGGTAGACTTCGTGCCACGCACGCTACCGTCATAGTCTCCCCCATAGGGTTACATCTCATGGAAATTAAGGGTTGCCCCGTGGACACGACCTCTCTAAGGTTCTCCGTAATCCCCAATCCTTTACAAAGTTGAGGAACCGATGATTTTACTATCACCTCAAATTACGCTAATATGCCCAACCAATACAAGGGTCGTAACATACTTCACGGCACAAGGAACAAATGTGCATGAGCGCTCATCTCAACATTCGTGAGGTCTAATAACTCGAATGATGAACATGTAATATATTGGATCGCAACAAATATCATATAGGGTTCAACCATATCCTCAAGAACAAGTACAACTACTCAAAGTTATGCATGAAGGTTAGGGACAAGTTACAAGCGGGTATTAAGCCTGTGGAGGGAGAAAGCATGGTGGTGATGGCGGAGACGACGACGTGGTGGTGATGGTGATGGCACCGCCGATGGTGATGAAGATGAGGGCGCCACCCACGGTAGCAACGCTGGTGCGAGGGCACCAGCCCGGAGGCCGGTGCTCATGGTGGTGGAGCCTCCTCCTTCTTCCTTGATGGTTGTCCCTTCTTCTCACGTGTGGAGAAGCAATGAAGATGAGATGGATGTGTTCTTGGTGAATGGCGTTAGAGAGACAGCGGCTAGCGTTGTAGATGACATCTATAGAGAGCCTCTTAGCCTCCTCTCTTGATGGGCTTTGTCCAAGGGCTCTCCTTTAGCCTTACCCTCCCCCAATCTCTTCTCTACAATCCAAGGATCCCATGGGATCGAACAGGGACAAAATTATTGAAGAATCTCGTCTGGAAGGTAAACTTTCAGAGTTGTATTCACGTCAAACGACCGCTCAAACTATCTCACACGGTCGTTCGGAACGTTGTCTTTTACTGTGGTCTCCTCTGGTAAAACAGGCGCCAAATCTTCATACGAACTCGGAATTTGACATTCTTGGCCTCATTGGATTCGTATCATCGACATCGATCCATTTCTGGTATTAGATCTAGATTTGGAGCACTTTAGAAAAATTACTTATTCCAACCTCCAAAATGGCTAAGTCTGCCCCCTGGCTGACTCTGTATCAATCCCATCCTTGGTCCTTTAATCGTGCTTGGTCCTTGGTTGCTCCAAAACACTTGTAGACACAAGAAAACAAGGAAAACTAATAAAAACCAAATAAAATACTAAATGTGCAATGCTCACAATGATAAGTGCAAATACCGATAAACATGCATAATGGACAACTATTTGGTTCAATGGGACATGATATATAAAAAGAACATGCAAGAAATAAGCTCTAAAAATGCATAAAATATAGAGGCATCAACCTCCCCATGCTTAAACCTTGCTTGTACTCAAATAAGAAGGTTGGATACCAAAAGCTAAATGCTACCAACTCTAAAGCATATATTGAACCAAACACCAAGAGTGATATCCATCCTCATCGTCAAGCATGCAAAAGTTAACTAGCAATGGAGTAATACAAGCTATCCTGTTAGTTCCATTGCCATGGAGGTCAAGAAAGAGGAATATATTTTTGTGGAGCCCAAATTCCCATTGCCAAAGGTTTAGAGAGAAGGTCAATCTTATGTTAGAAACATAGCAGTGATAATCAAATACAAAAGAAATCAAGCATCAGCGACCGCTTTAAAAACACCAACCCGAGACATACCAGGTATAATAGCAAGATCGTCTGTCTATGTTATTCAACCACTTGACTACTTATGCAGCATTGAGTGCAAGCCTATGCCTTGCACTTAAAGGAATGATAGAAAATGGTTGGAGTTTTGAGAAGTCAGAAACAAAGAAAGTCTTGCATCAATGCAGCTGACCATTAGGCAATGGAGAAGGGCCCATGATCAATGTCAACGCAAGGAGTAGTGATTGCCATGCAACTAAGATGCACATAGAGCTATGAATATGTGGAAGCTCTCCAATGGACTAAGTGGGGGTGCATCCAGCTTGCTTGCTCGCGAAGACCTTGAGCTTTTGAGGATGCTCGTCATCGGAATATACAAGCTAAGTTCTATAGTGTAGGTTCCTCGCTAGTATGAAACATGAAGCTCTTGAAACTTTCTACTTCACAATGCATGAAGTGGTGCTACTTTGAAGCACAAGTGTGATAAAAAGATAGTAGCATTCCACTTCTCTCTTTTTCTCTCATTTTTCCTTTCTTCATTTTTTCTCTTTCTTTAGAAAAGTCTTATGGACCTCATCCCAACTTTTTCGAGGACTCATAAGTCTCCACCATTCTTTTTTTAAGAACAGTTTCATGGACCTCACCCTCACTTTTTCGAGGACTCATAAGTCTCAACCATTATTTTCCTCACCGGGGCATGCTCTAAGAATGATGATCATCACACTTTTATAATGACTCACTTCAATTGAATGTGATCATAACTCAAAACTGGAATCATGCAAGAAACTCCATATATGCCTCTGGTAGTGTACCAGTATGTGCAATGATCAAGCGTAGCATAGACATAAAAACGGACAAGTCGAGTTAGCCATACTATGATCATGCAAGGCAAATGAAAACATGTCTCTAGTCATGTAATGTAATATGATGGTAGTGCATGGCGATATGCTCGGAATGGCTATGAAAATGCCACGTAGGCAGGTATGGTGGTTATTTTGTCGAGATGGGGTGTCTTATGTGTAGGAGAACAAGAGAAAGTCCTCCCACGGATTTGCATATACCTACGAAGTTTGCTCCAGGAGGCTAGCAACTAAAAGATGAACGGAAGTGCAGGTTCTGAACTTGCCTTAGTCATAAAGAAATCAAACACTACACAAGAGCATCGCAGTGTCATGTTGCATACGAATCAAAAGCTAAGTACCTTGAGGGGATAGTTTGGCGGAGATAAACCCCGTTGCACGTCCTAGATCAACCAAAGATGTTGGGTTCATTAGCAAAAGGCCTCTACAATCATTCAATCGCTAATAAAGCCACCACTAGAGTCTCCAACTTATGTAATTAGGTGAAAGAAAGGCAATAGTTCAAAGGACTCCTTTATCAAGTTTTTGATAAAAAGAACATGGCAATGTTTTTCAGAAGATAACAAGATTCCCACAAGCTAAATCGAGCAAGTGCAAAGCAAGCATGTCAGAATAGTGGGATACACTAATGCACGAAAACCAAATGATGAAGAGCACTGCACAATACACTACGAATGCAAAAGTAACCTCCCTGGTTAGAACTAAACTAGGGAATATTACAAAAGTGAAAAGAAAGTGCAATTATTAAAATAGAGCACGAGAAGTGCACTACTTCAGGATGGTCCAAACACGACACTACAACCAGAGACCCTTCAACAAAACTGTGTGCGATGTAGTAATCACAAACGGTGATGTAATAAAACCATCAAAAAAGATACAAAATGTTTGCAATGGCGGAGATAATAAACACATTTCAGATTATAGTTGCGTGTGCGATGCGTGGCATACAGTTCACTCGAATGAACAGTTTGTGATGAGCTTAGCAACAGAAATGGGCAGCCAGATGAAGGTGTGTGCAATATACGGTATACCATTCACCCGGATGAACTATTTTTGATTAGGCAACATAACAGAAACGGACGGGTAGATCAAGGTGTGTGTGCGATTGACGGCATACAGTTCACTCAGATGAACTATTTGTGATTAGGCAACACAAGAGAAACGGTCAGCCAGATCAAGGTGT
This sequence comes from Triticum dicoccoides, assembly GCF_002162155.2. Taxonomy (NCBI): domain Eukaryota; kingdom Viridiplantae; phylum Streptophyta; class Magnoliopsida; order Poales; family Poaceae; genus Triticum; species Triticum dicoccoides. The sequence continues at coordinate 219,357,325 of NC_041393.1, read as the reverse complement.
CTGCGATTGACGAGATACACTTCACGCGGATGAACTGTCTACGATTAGCCACAACAAACAGAAACAATTAGACAGATCAAGCTGTGTGCACTAGACGGGCACACAATCTAATTAAAAGAAGCGTGTGTGATGGTAATAACGAGCGCACATGGTTGATAGAACAAGACGTGTGCTGACATCGCCTATTGCGGTGCACCATGCAAACGCCACGTACGCGGCCGAGAATGCGTGCCCACGTTATGCCATCCGGGAATTGTGCCGCGAAACATGAACCGTCAATAAATTTTGAGCTTGTGTCCCGTCACATTCCAAATTACTACCATGCTATATTTAATTGCAAACCCGTTCACACCAATCAAAACCTAAATAATTTCCCACTTAGGAACGTATTAGTACTCGGTTATGAATACTACCTACTCCAAGATGACTGGACATTCCTCCTCAACTCCTCATCCACAAAAACAGACAAGTCTTTCATCGTCGTTCTCTTGCGTCTGCCATGGCACGCATGAGTTCTGGGTTGAGAAATTACTACCAAGGAGAGGCGAGCATGGAAGCGGAAGCATGAGAGATGTCCTGCCTCGTTGCCGTAGCAGCACAGAGGTTCTGTCGCGCCATCGAAGCAGCAGACTGGTCCAGCCGCACCGCAGAAGCAGCAGAGATGTCCCGCCGCGGATGCAGCAGAGAGGTCCTGCCCCATTGCGACGGCCTGGGAAAATGTCTCACGAGCAGGCGAGGACTCTCGCAGGCGCATGCATGATAACCTAATGGATCAGAACTCCGACTAGATGAAGCTGCAAGACGAGATGAATGCCTCGTTTGAAAATGCTATCGGGCATCATCCGACGAGTAAGGGAGGACAAGGGGAAGCTCCACACCGACCGCGACCTATTGAGGGCGAAGATCACCTGAAGTGCGAAGTAGCAGGATTAGACCACTACCTTGTTGAAGAGGATGGGCGACATCATCAAGAAACTTATCAACGAGAATGACATGCTCCGCATCGAGCGCGAAAGGCTGGTGGAAGATCCGTGGATGCTACCAAGCAGCATATTGAGGACAGGAAAGAGATCATCGCCGCTCACCGCGAGAACTAGTCTCCATGGCCTGCAGGAACCCATCAACAAAGTAGAGATCAGTGAGCCAGATCATTGTTTGTGTCTTCCTTCTTATTTTGCCCTTGTGTATTTATGGCATTGCCGCATGTGGCATTTTTAATTATCTTCCAAAATATGTAAGAGAATTATTATCCACTGTCATCGTCCTTATATAGTCATATCAGTCTTTTTATAAGTCACAGTCGATGCTATATATGTCCCTCAGATCTTACATCAAGAACCATGCAGAATTTTCTTTTCAGATTTTCTTATTTCTCTCTTAAATCTCAATCGAGTGAGACATAGGCACAACATAAAATAGGGGCTCAGGCGCCATTAATGGAGACGCTGGGAGAGAGGTGGGCGGCATATGGAGGTCAAAGGGCTCTCCTCCCAATGAGCATGCGCATGGGTCTGATCGCACGCCTCCCGTACTCAAATAGCTACCCCGGACGACGCCTCCTATCCAATAAAAAAAGGGGATGCGTGGCGGCACATAAATGGTAAGTGGAACGCCCACTGTTTCAACAATACTTGTTTTTCCGATTGTAACATGATAGCACTTGTTCCAAAATGACTTTGTTGGTTGTTAATGTGTGCGCCTTCGCAAATCAGACAAAAAAATTACCACAATATGTTGGTGCCATGCCATTACACCATGCCAAGTTTCATAATTTTCAGGCGAGTTTTGGATTTACAGGAATTTAAAAACCAAGTTTCTCAACATTCACGAAAGCTACTAACTTCAATAATGAAAAGTTACTATGTTGGATCGCAACAAATATCATATAGGGTTCAACCATATCCCCAAGAACAAGTACAACTACTCAAGCGTATGTGTGAAGGTTAGGGACAAGTTACAAGCCGAGATGAAGTCGTTGAAGGGAGCAGGCATGCTGGTGATGGCATATATGGTGGAGCCATGGTGATGCTGATGGTGGTGGCGTCGTCGATGGTGGTGGCGTCGTCGATGGTGATGGAGATGGGGGCGCCACCCATGGTGGCGGCACCGTCACAGGCCCGGAGGCCGATGCTCATGGTGGTGGAGCCTCCTCCTTCTTCCTTGGTGGTTGTCCCTTCTTATCGGGTGTGGATCAGCAATGGAGATGTGATGCATGTGTTCTTAGTGAATGGCGTCAGAGAGACGATGGCTAGGGTTGTAGATGACATGTATAGAGAGCCTCCTAGCCACCTCTCTTGATGGGATTTATCCAAGGGCTCTCCTTTAGCCTTACCCTCTCCCAGTCTCTTCTCTACGAGTCAATGATCCTGTGGGAACGAACGGGGATAAAATCGGTGAAGAATCCCATATGGAAGGGTAACTTTCACAACTGCGTGTGCGTGAAACGACCGCTCAAACGACCGTGCGCGGTCATTCGGAATGCCATCTTTTACTGTGACCTCCTCCAGTAAAACGGCCGCCAAATCTTCATACAAACTCGGACTTTGACATTCTTGGGCTCGTTGGATTAGTATGATCGACATGGATCAATTTATGGTTTTAGATCTTGATTTGAAGAACTTTCAGAAAATGTCTTATTCTGACCTTCGAAATGGCTAAGTCTGCCCCCCTAGATAACTCCATATCAATCCCATCCTTCATTCTTTCATCGTGCTTGGTCCTAAGGTTGCTCCAAAACACCTGTAGACACAAGAAAACAAAGTAAAATAACTAAAACCAAATAAGACACTAAATGTGAAATGCTCACAATGATAAGTACAAATACTGGTAAACATGCATAATGGACAACTGTTTGGTTCAATAGGTCATGATATATAAATTGAACTTGCAAAAAATGAACTCTAAAAATGCGTAAAATATAGAGCCATCAATGCGGTAAAAGGAATGCGACCGTTAATTTCTCGTGCAAAAAAAGGTAACCGACCAGAGCAGTTTCGACGTCATCCGGGGGTTCCAAGACACACATGAATCAGGCGTAGGTTCAAGCAATTTTTTATTTTTTTAATTGAAGCAATTTTTAGGTGGGTTCAAGCGACATATTTGTGTCGCGCCGACATTGCATGCTCGACGTGCCTGCATTCTACATGGTCTTCATATGGCATGCTCCACTTGTTTTGTTTTAAAGGATATATCAAATTATGATGTCACAACTAGCACTCGAGACATTAAGTTCTATCTAGACGTCACACTTGACACGATGAACTTTCTTTATTCAAGATACCCACACAAACGAAACGTATGTGCATTGCAAATCAATTGGGACCACCTTACATGTGCAGTGAACATCCCACCACATGAACATTTACCCATCAATAGTACATAAGCAGTAATAAAATGTCAAATGCACATACTTTTGTGAACATTCACCTATGGAGGCACCTTTCTGCAGGCTCGTGGTAGAAGCTCAGAGTATGACATTATAACTAGCCATACACACTACAATGTGTAAACAATACACTTCACATGATAAATGAACAAAATGATTTTGGATTTCAAACCTCTTGGGGTTCACCTTGATTATGTGGGGAACATGGTAACACATGAACACATATTGCCATGTCAGAATTATAGTAGCAAACAAAATGTAAAATACAGATAGTTTTATCACCAATTAACTATGGCTGATATATGATACCATGCATAACCTAAGCTTGTCTGCATGTTGAAAGTCCATAGTGTGATTTAAACAACAAATAGTACTTTTTAAAATAAATTCACATCACTAGGTGGTATGGATCATGATTGCAAAGTATGTATCATATTTGGATTCATGCCCTCTCAAATCCTTCTGACAGTGGCATCTTGCCATGTGTGAAGTATAATCTCTAATTGTGACGTGACAACCGGCACCGTGAGCTTGAATTTGTAAATAACCATGACACACTCACACGAGGAATGTGCTTTCTTAAAGTGACATGCACGAACAAAATCCTTATGTGTTGCAAACCTAAATAAATTAACAAGGAACACATTACTACATGAACACATTACAAAGCAAAGTAGAACCAACATTTATGCGAGGAACAAGGCATCACATGAATTGTGGTTTGTTTTTTTCTTATGGAAGTGGTCACGACAATTTCTGAAGGTGCTGCAAGTTTATAGAAAATTGTTCTCGCATAATATGAAGGAAAATATAATCTGAAACTAAACAAAGCTCAGTTTTATCCTTGCCTCCCATACTAAACTTTCCCTAAAACAACGTTCCCTCAAAATTTCCCTATCCTCCAATCATTTTTGATCTGCCCACGCGCCCACCTAATCCCAACCGTTCCCAACCACCGCGTCTTTTTTCCACACATATCACATCCCTTGCCAAAAAACAAGTTGTCTCCTCCTTTACCTCTCTCTCTATCTCTCCAACCTCCAGATCCACCCTCCCCATTGGTGGTTCTCGCTAGCTATCGCCACAAATCGTTTTTTCAGGGAGCCGCTCCCGATGGACGGTGTTCTGCTGTGCCCCATTTGCTATGATGGTAAAAGTACCCCAAGATCTCAAGAAAATTGACGTGTTCTATTTGCGTTATTGTGTTTAAAATTCTCCCTCAAATGCATATGACTTCCCACTCAAATGGATGATCTACTGCTAAAATACGTCGAGATACATCCGTTGGAGCAACAAGTACTATGGATCGATCGGATGAAGTAAAAACTTTGGGTTCTTATTTGGTTTACGATTAGGATTCTTATTGCACCCCGGGTAAACACTGCACGTCATTCTATCTATGGTTCGTTGATTAGAAAATTGTTGATGTAATCTATGAGTATTTCTTCTTCTGATTAAGTCGGTATGTTTTTGAAGGATACTTTTGGTCTCAACTAATTCATGTTCACAATTTGCCGATTGCTAGTTCATTTACTGGATTGTAGAACATGTACATGCTGAAACTCACCAAATACCACCACTTATTTATTGAACAGTAATGCCCCCTTCATGAAACAAGACGTCCTCCTGTATCTCTCAATTATTCCCCTGGTATCCCACCAAATTTTCTTGTGTGTTTGCGTTAACAAATCTAGTCAGTTTCTGATACGCCTCCGTTGTATCTACTTCTCAAAACACTTTTGCTCTTGTTTTAGACTCTGATTTGCATCATTTGAATGGAACTAACCCGGACTGACGTTATTTTCAGCAGAACTACCATGGTGTTGTTTTTTGTGCAGAAATAAAAGTTCTCGGAATTGGACGAAACTTTTTGGTAATTTTTTATGGGATATATAAAAATATTAGTGTGAAGATCCATCTAAGGGGGCCACCAGTTTCCCATAGGGATAATTAGATTTATGCCTCTAGTTGTGTCCTACTCATCTGTTTTACCCCTAATTCCCAAAAGTCACCGGTTTTGTCCAGGTCACTTTGCTCCTCTTATGCTTTTGCCCTTTGACCGTTTGACCGTTAGTTTGAAAACTTCATAACTAATTCATACTAAATCATAAAAATGCAAATAAGATAGCAAAATGTTCAAAAAAACATCACCTATATGTCAGTGTCATTTGCATTCATGAAAAAAGTGTTGGAAAATGCCCATCCGAGTTTTAGCTCTTATGCTACCACCATGAATAGTAAAATCTAAAAAAATTCAAAAAAAAATTGGTGGCAAAGAATGACAAATGTTTTAAGTGCCTACCAAGTTTCATCACGGAAGAACATTCGTGGGTGCCGCGGCAAAAAAAGGGGATGGGATACGCTTGGCAAAAATTGAGAGTTTGACTACACCGGTTGCTGATCACCACCTATTTCCTAGTAAGAACTAGTAAGAATTTGGGATACGCTTGACGGATTTGTGACTCCACCACACCACCACACCACTTCCTACTAGTCTGTAGGATCATATTATTGTGTACTTCTATTACTACTAACCATGGCAGGATCACAAGCCGATGAGGCTAACTAGGAGAACCTGACGAACAAGGAGTTACATGATAAATTTCTGCAAATGATGAGTGGACAGGTGCAAGATGTGCTGAATAGATTTGAAGAGGTGATGGAAAAAATCGATGCCATTAAGAAGATGTTCGAAACAAAGCTAGGTGACAAGTTTAATGAACTGCTCGCGTGTCTTCCACAACCACAACCGGTTGCACCTATCACACGTCTGGAACAACATCAACAACCACCTCCACGTTGCTCCGATCAAGTAGGACGAGCAATGCGTGTTCCCCTTGAGGCCGGCCAGCCTTCTGGTGCCACTGCACTTACTGTTCATGTTTCTGTGACTTCTGCTCCTGCTGCTGTCGAGGAGGAGGACGATTACGAGGATGAGGTTGATCATTATCAGAACTACGTGCAACCACTAGCACCACCACTAGGTCGTCCACATGCAAATAATCGCATCGGTAGGGCTGCACCACCACCTCAGGTATGAGATCATGACCATCTTCCTAAACTAAAATTGAATATTCCGCCATTTGAGGGTAGATACATTCCTAATATATATCTTACTTGGGAGTTAGAAACCGAACAACATTTTACATGCTTACAATATCCTGAGGATAGACGTGTTGCTCCTACTATTTACGCTTTCACTAGTTTTGCTTGTGTATGGTCTGAACATTGTAGATTATATCATGATAATATCCCAACTACTTGGGCTGCTTTGAAAAATGCTATGCGTACTCATTTGGTTCTACCATATTATCAATGTGAATTACTTCAAAAGTTGCAGTACTTCAGACAAGAAAAAATTATGTAGAGGAGTGTTACCAGGAATTGCAAACTGGCATGATTATATGTGGTATTGTTGAGGATAATGAAGCTATTCTTGCATGTTTTATGGGTGGATTAAATAGAAAGATTCAAACCATTTTAGAGTATAATGAGTATATTAATATCACTCGTTTATTCCATCTTGCTTGCAAAGCTGAATGTGAAGTGCGGGATCGACAGGCATTGGCGCACACTAATTTTTCTTGAGGACGATCTTTATCATGGACGCCACGTACATCTTCTACTTCCACACATCCTGCTGCATCGGGGCCTACTTTATCGGCCAACTCCAACCGCGATACAAGAAAACATGCACCACCACCACCATCTGCCAAGAGCATACCTTCTGGTCCCGCAAAGAGCTCTTCTTCATCCATGGCATCAACATAGAAAACACATGAGGTTATATGTCATTGTTGCAAGGGTGGAGGTCACTATGCGAGCACATGTCCATCTCTGTGTGTGATGATTGTTACTGAGGATGGTGGGTATGAGTCCTCTAGTGACTGTGATGAGGATACTTTGGCTATTATTGCTAGTGAAGAGCAGGGTGGACATAATTCTGAACGAGATAGGCAATACATGGCTACTGACGCTGCTGATAGGTATGAAAGTTTAGTTGCACAATGTGTTTTGAGTGTGCAGGTAACACAAGGTGAGGAAAATCATAGGCACAATTTGTTTCATACAAAGGGAGTTGTGAAGGAACGTTATGTCCGCGTCATCATTGATGGATGGAGTTGCAACAACTAGGCTAGCATAGAGATGGTGGAGAAGTTGTCTCTCACCACCAGACCACATCCTCATCCTTACTACATATAATGTTTCAACAACAGCGACAAGGTTAAGGTAACACGTATTGTTCGTGTGCATTTTAGTATCGCTACATATGCAGATTATGTTGATTGTGATATGGTACCCATGCAAGCATGCTCCTTGTTACTTGGTAGGCCATGGAAATTTGATAAAAATTCTATACACCATGGTAGAAACAATCAATATACTCTTGTTCATAAGGATAAACATATTACTTTGCTTCCTATATGTCTCATGAACACATTTTGAAAGATGATCTTACTAGATCTAGTAAAGCAAAACAGGAGCAAAACAAGAGTGAAAATCAGATTGTGGAAAAAGAATTTGGGCAACAAATGAAGCCTAATAACAAACCACCATCTCATGTTGCCTCTAAAATTAAATTGAAAAGTGGATGTTTACTTGTCACCAAATCTGATATTGATGATCTAGATTTCAGCAAATCAGTTTGCTATGCTTTTATGTGCAAAGAGGCATTATTTTCATTCGAGGACATGCCTTCCTCTTTGCCTCTTAATATTACTAATATTTTGCAGGAGTTCGCTGACCTCTTTCCACAAGACATCCCAGTGGGATTTCCACCTATTCAAGGGATTGAGCATCAGATTGACTTAATTCCCGGTGCATCACTGCACAACTGTGTGCCATATGTTGGGTTGTATGGTAGGATGCGTCGACTACAAATTAAAAAGTTCCTACGCACATAACAACCAAGAACATGCTACGGGAGATGGATCACATGTCGTTACCACTAGACGCATGGTGTCATGCAGCGGAAGTAGAGTTGAGGCAGCGCGTCCGCGTGGTTCGTCTCCTCCTCGTCCGATCTCCCTCGAATAGCTGGTCGTCAGTTCCCACATACAGGTTCGTCGGAGTGGCGTAAGTGCACCACCTCTAATGATATCCGTGCGTGCAGGAGGAACGTCGTGTGGCGGACTGCTAGGTCCGATCACACAACCGGCGGCGAGTGGAGGTGTCTATTTGCAACACATGCAAAATCTAGTGATAGCGCCGAAGCGAATAACTGAATAAGTGTGCCGCACCTCCACTATTTATAGGCATCCACCGCGAGCTCAACACTTGGTCCTTGCACGGATCCTAAAGCCCAAAGTCTACTCGGTCGCGTTCCAAGTCCAGCTCGGATCCCATCCGACCAGTGTCCTTCGAACCGACCTTGTAGGTTCCTTCCCTTAAGCGCGCGACCCCTTTAGTTCAAGTCGGTTTGGTAACAGTTCAGATCACCTTCGACCTGCACGGTTGGTAGCGGCCTCTAGCAAGGCCTGCCAACCACCAAGCAGACTATGAAGCTAGTTAGGCGAACCTGTACAACGTGTCACACTTCTGTTCCCTTTACCTCATGATATATGTTGTTGGGCTCAAGGCGAGACTGTCATCCTTGTGCTAGCCCGACATCTTTATCATTCAAGTGATACTGACCACAAACTAGATTATCTCATAATCCTTGTCACATGGCCATGCTTATCCTGGTTGGACCACACGAGGGGCCCATAGTATATCTCTCCTTATCTTGCTCGATCATGTCTCGCAGCATGGGACTGGGCAAACCCGAAACCTACCTTTGTAACTACCCAGTCACGGAGTAGTGTTTGGTCGGCCCAAAGAAAGTTTGTCACCATCTCGAGTACATGCGTCACCTCAGGTCTTAGGACATAGAATGTATGTTGTACTAGACACTCACAGATGACATATCGCAGCGTCTCATAGTTGGGTCTATCCGACTCGGACCTTATCTCGACTTGGATCCGACTATGTCGAATCCGACCAGATCCTTCTGAGTCCATATTATCCGGTTAGCATCCAATGCTCCATGGCTAGTGAAACCGATCCATCCACCGTGTCATATGCTAGTCTAGTTCGACGTGTGCCCACACGTTACTTGCGACTAGGGACAATTTAGGATGTATCATACAACACAAGATCTCACAGACAAGTCACATACTTGCCAACAAGTATCATTGATTACACCCAAGGACTATCTTTATTCATAAACACATAGGAAATATCATCATACATGATTGCCTCTAGGGCATATCTCCAACACCATACCCTATCAATCCAGAGGAGATGAAGGAGATTATGCGTCAAGTACATGAGCTGCTCGACAAAGGTCATATACGCGAATCTCTTAGTCCTTGTGTTGTCCCTATTATACTAGTGCCAAAAAGGATGGCACATCGCGTATGTGTGTTGATTGTAGAGGCATTAATAATATTACTATTCATTATCGTCATCCTATTCCTAGGCTAGATGATATGCTTGATGAAATAAGTGGCTCTACAATTTTCTCCAAAGTTGATTTGCGTAGTGGATACCATCAAATTCGTATGAAATTGGGAGATGAATGGAAAACATAATTTAAAACTAATTTCGGATTATATGAGTGGTTAGTCATGCCTTTTGGGTTAACGAATGCACCTAGTACTTTCCCTAGATTAATGAATGAAGTTTTACGTGCTTTCATTGGACGATTTGTGGTAGTTTACTTTGATGACATACCGATTTATAGCAGATCTTTGGAGGAACATTTGGAACATTTACGTGATGTTTTTATTGCTCTAGGTGATGCACGTTTGTTTGGTAACCTTGGGAAGTGCATCTTTTGCATCGAGCGAGTACATTTTCTTGGCTATGTTGTTACTCCATAGGGAATTGAAGTTGATAAAACCAGGATTGAAGCTATTTAGAGTTGGTCGCACCCAAAAAGGTCACACAAGTGAGGAGTTTTCTTGGTCTCGCTAGTTTCTATAGGCGTTTTGTGAGGGATTTCAGCACCATTGTTGTACCTCTCGATGAGCTTACAAATAAGGATGTGCATTTTGTTGGGGTACCGCACGGGAAGAAGCCTTCACGGTATTGAAAGATAAGTTGACACATGCTCCTTTACTCCAACTTCCTGATTTTAGTAAGTCTTTTGAGCTTGAATGTGATGCTAGTGGAATTGGATTAGGAGGTGTCTTATTACAAGATGGTAAACCTGTTGCATACTTTTCTTTAAAATTGAGTGGGCCTAGTTTGAACTATTCTACTTATGATAAGGAATTATATGCACTTGTTCAGACTCAAGAAACATGGCAACATTATTTATGGCCCAAAGAATTTGTTATACATTCTGATTATGAATCTTTGAAACAGATTAAAAGTCAAGCAAAACTAAATCGTAGACATGATAAATGGGTTGACTTCATTGAGACTTTCCCTTATGTCATTTAACACAAGAAGGGTAAATAAAATGTTATTGTTGATGCATTGTCTCATCATTATACTATGCTTTCACAACTTGACTTTAAAATATTTGGTTTGGAGACCATCAAGGATCAATATGTGCATGATGCTGAATTTAAAGATGTAATATATAATTGTAAATAAGGGAGAACATGGAACAAGTTTGTCATTAATGATGGATTTGTGTTTTGTGCTAACACGCTATGCATTCCAGCTAGCTCCTTTCGTCTTTTGTTGTTGTAGGAGGCGCATGGAGGAGGATTAATGGGCCACTTTGGTGTGAAGAAGATGGAGGACGTACTTGCTACCCATTTCTTTTGGCCAAAGATGACACTGCTGTGTTGAGTGACTTGTTACTCGCTGCACTACATGTCAAAAAGCTAAGTCACGACTCAATCCTCATGGTTTATATATGCCTTTGCCTGTACCTAGTGTTCCATGGGAGGATATATCTATGGACGTTGTTTTAGGTTTACCTCGAATAAAGAAGGGAAGGGATAGCATATTTGTTGTCATGGATAGATTTTCAAAAATGGCACACTTTATACCATGTCATAAAAGTGATGATATTGCTAATGTTGCTGATTTGTTTTTCATGAAATTATTCGCTTGCATGGTGTGCCAAATACAATTGTTTCAAATCATGATACTAAATTTCTTAGCCACTTTTGGAGATGTTTATGGGCTAAGTTGGGGACTAAATTGGTTTTTAGTACTACATGTCACCCCCAAACCGATGGACAAACTGAAGTAGTCAATAGTACATTGTCAACTATGCTTAGGGTTGTTTTGAAGAATAGTCTTAAAATGTGGGAAGAATGCTTGCCTCATATTGAATTTGCTTATAATCTTCGCTACATTCTACTACTAAGATGTACCCTTTTGAAACTATGTATGGTTTCCTGCCTCGTGCACCCATTGATTGTTGCCTCTTCCATCTTTGGAGAAGGTTGATTTTGATTCTAAACAACCTGCTGAATTGATCTAAAAAGGCATGAGTTAACTAAGAAAAATATTGAGCGCATGAATGCTAAATATAAACTTGTTGGAGATAAAGGTATAAAATGTGTTGTCTTTGCACCTGGAGATCTTGTTTGGTTACGTTTGCGTAATGATAGGTTTCATAATATTTGCAAGTCAAACCTAATGCCACGTATTGATGGTCCTTTTAAGGTGTTGGAGGAAATAAATGATAATACATATAAACTTGAGCTGCCTCCAGTTTTTGGGGCTAGTCCCACTTTTAACATTGCAGATTTGAAGCCTTATTTGGGTGAGGAATATGAGCTTCCGTCTAGGATGACGTCAATTCAAGAAGGGGAGGATGATGAGGACATCAATACCATTGTTACACCCACATCCCCTACTGCTATACATACTAGACCAATTACTAGATTTCGCGCACGCCAATTGAATTACCAGGTACTTCTGTTTCTTGGTAACAATTCTAATGTTCATGAGAATATGATGTTGCCTAAATTGGATATATTTGTGTTGATTAGTAATGAAGGGCCTAGCATGGACAAGAGGGATGAACACTGGATCCGGATCAATCATGGAGATGAAGATGCGCGTGAAGGGAACCCGAACGGTGTTTCTAGTGCAGATTTCAGCACTTTGAAGCCTCCTTGATGACATACAAGGACATGGACGAAATATACAAGATGGCATTTCATGAACTTCGCCCATAGCTTAATATAGGTGGTGCGCCACCTTATTTTGGGCCAGGCCCATGTAATTTCGAAATACTACTTATAGGCTATATTTTAGACTCCGTATTGTAGGGGAAACGACTTAGGAGGTGTTTTAATCCCACCTTGCCAAGGGGGGACAAAATCCCGTTTCTTCCCCCTACAAATACAACCCTTAAGGCACCGTTTAGACTTTGGGTTTCGTTTAGATTAAAGTGCGCCATAGCTGCAACTCGTGTACTTCTTTTGTGTTCAACGACCAGAAAAAGACGTCACATAACCCCACCTTCGTTAATAAAGCTTCCCTCTTATATTCACAATATCTAGATTGCAATTTCAGTTTCTTGCTTGTTCTTCATTTGCGTGCAGGAAACAGACCCTCGTGGTCAGGTCATCATGCTCCGGCATGGTCAATAACCTCTCGGAGTTGGTTTAGCGGTTGCTAAGGCGCGACATTGATACGTCTCCAATGTATCTATAATTTTTTATTATTCCATGCTATTTTATTATCAATCTTGGATGTTTTATAATCATTTATATCAATTTTTGGTACTAAACTATTGACATAGTGCAAAGTGCCAGTTGTTGTTTTCTGCATACTTTTTACATCGCAGGAAATCAATACAAGATGGAGTCCAAATGCCACGGCAATTTACGATGATTTTTTATGGGCCAAAAGGAACACAATGGGCCCTGGTTGCACTTGGGGGAGTGCTGAGGAGCGAACAACCCACCAGGGCGCGCCAGGAGGCCTAGGCGCGCCTTGGTGGGTTGTGCCCACCTCGGGTGCCCCCTGGACCGACTCTTTGCTCTATAAATACCCCAATATTCCAGAAACCCTAGAGGAGTCGACGAAATTTTCATCCAGCCGCCAGAGAGTCCAGAACCACGAGATCTAACCTAGACACCATCACGGAGGGGTTCACCACTTCCATTGTTGCCTCTTCGATGATGCATGAGTAGTCCTTTGTAGACCTTTGGGTTTGTAGTTAGTAGCTAGATGGCTTCCTCTCTTTCTTGATTATCGATACAATGGTCTCTTGGAGATCCATATGATGTAAGTCTTTTGGCGGTGTGTTTGTTGGGATCAGATGAACTTTGAGTTTATGATCAGTTATATCTTTTTATATCCATGAAAGTTATTTGAGTTCTTTGATCTCTTATATGCGTGATCTCTTATAGCCTCGTATTTCTTCTCCGATATTTGGGTTTTGTTTGGCCAACTTGATCTATTTATCTTGCAATGGGAAGAGGTGCCCGGTAGTGGGTTCGACCTTACGGTGCTTGATCCCAGTGACAGAAAGGGAACCGACACGTATGTATCGTTCCTACTAAGGATAAAATATGGGATCCATATCTGCCGCAATAGATAAACGGATCTTGTCTACATCATGTCATCGTTCTTATTGCATTACTCCGTTTTTCCATGAACTTAATACACTAGATGCATGTTGGATAGTGGTCGATGTGTGGAATAACAGTAGTAGATGCAGGCAGGAGTCGGTCTACTAATATTGGACGTGATGTCTATGTAATGATCATTGCCTGGATATCGTCATTATTATTTGAAGTTCTATCAATTGCCCAACAGTAATTGTTTCACCCACCGTTTGCTATTTTTCTTGAGAGAAGCCACTAGTGAAACCTACGACCCCCGGGTCTTATTTCTCATATATTTGCCTTGTGATCTACTTTTTCCTTGCGTTTATTTTCAGATATATTAAGCCATAAAATACAAAAATACCTTGCTTTAATTTATTTTTTCTGTGATCTATTTATCCCATCTACAAATTTACCTCACGTCCTTTGCCTATCTTGAGGCGATGTACCTCGAAAGGGATTAATAACCCCTTTAACACATCGGGTTGCGAGGTGTTGTTCTTTATGTGTAGGGGTTGTTTACGTTGTGTTGCTTGCTTCTCCTACTGGTTCGATAACCTTGGTTTCATATCTGAGGGAAATACCTACCACCGATGTGCTACATCGTCCCTTCCTCTTTGGGGAAATACCGACGTAGCTTCAAGCGACATCAAAAGGAATTTCTAGCGTTATTGCCGGGGAGGATCTTCAACATAACCAGGTTCCTAATCACAAATCTCATCTCCTCGCAATTTACATTATTTGCCTCTCATTTTCCTCTCCCCACTTCACAAAAATTTGCCATTTTATTTGCCTCTCTTTTTCCGTTCACCGTTTTCTTGTCGGATCTGTTTTTGTGTGTTCTTGTTTGTGTAGTCATGATGCCTGAAAGAAAATATTATGATGTTCCTTACCCAAATATTTTGCTTGAAATTGAGAGAAGTACTAAGGAATATATGACTACACAATTTGAGCATAATAATTATTTTACTAAAGAACTTAAGGAACACTCAATTGTGTTAGAAGCTATAACGAAACAACTTGACGACATTAGTAGAGAAGTTTGCAATCTTCAATCTAAGTATGCTTTTTCTGGAAGTTTGTTTGGAAAAATATCCGGTGCACAAGCCACTTTAGTGAATCAAATGGCCGCTAAACCAATCACATTAGAAGATAAAAATGATGAAGATCTTAAAATGATTGGTGTTTCATCTATTGGTTCCTTGTTTAGTAAAATTAAGGTTGATGAAAAAGGGACTGGAGAAGAGTCAACTTTATGTAGATGGCGTCCCAATATTTCAGAGGGTGAAAATCTTGTTGGGAAAATTGATAAAAGTGAGTTTGAAGAGGTGAAAACTTTAACTAGTGATGTGCCCACTCTTTTTGATTACAAAGACTTTAATTATGATAGCTGCTCTTTGATTGATTGTATTTCTTTGTTGCAATCCATGGTAAATTCACCCGATGCTTATAAAAAATAAAGCTTTTACTAAACATATGGTTGATGCCATGATGAAATCTTTTGAAGAAAAATTGGACTTAGAAGTTTCAATTCCTAGAAAATTGCATGATGAATGGTAACCTACTATCAAAGTCAAGATTAAAAATTATGAGTGTTTTGCTTTGTGTGACTTGGGTGCTAGTGTTTCTACAATTCTGAAATCTTTATGTGATGTGCTTGGTCTTACCGATATTGAAGAATGCTCTTTAAATTTGCACTTAGCGAATTCTACTATTAAAAAGACTATGTGAAGAATTAATGATTTTCTTATTCTTGCAAATATAAATTGTGTGCCCATAGATTTTATTGTTCTTGATATTGATTGCAATCCATCTTGTTCAATTATTCTTGGTAGACCGTTTTTACGCACTATCGGTGCAGTGATTGATATGAAAGAAGGCAATATGAAGTTCCAATTTCCTTTGAGGAAGGGTATGTAACGCTTTCCTAGAACAAGAATTAAGCCACCATATGAATCAATCATGAGGGCATCTTATGGATCGAGCACCCAAAATGACAAAACATAGATCCTTGCTTTATGCCTAGCTAAGGGCGTAAAACTATAGCGCTTGTTGGGAGGCAACCCAATGAATAAAATTTATTTTTGCTTTTTGCTTTATGTTCTTGAGTGTTAGCTGCTACTGTTATGATTGTGTTTTTTTGTTTTAATTAGTGTTTGTGCCAAGTAAAGCCTTTAGGATCTTCTGGGGTGATAATTGTTTGATTTTGCTGAAAAAGACAGAAACTTTGTGCTCACGAAAATAATTCTCATAAATCAGAAAAAAGAGCTTTTGCCCTGATTCTCATTGAAGTGTATTAATATACAAATTATGTTGGTCATCCTAATTTGGTAGATTTTGGAGTTATAGAAGTATTCGAAAGTTCCAGATTACTACAGACTGTTTTGTTTTGACAGATTCTGTTTTCTTTGTGTTTTGTGCTTATTATGATGGCTCTATGGTTTTCTTTGATGAGTTTTTTCCATAGAAAATTTGGAATACAGTAGATATAATACAAAAACAAAATAAGAATTGGTTTGACACAACACTTATAGTAGTGGTTTACTTTCTTTTACTAATGGATCTCACAAGGGTTTTGTTGAGTTTTGTGTGATTGAAGTTTTCAAGTTTTGAGTTATCTTACGATGGATGAAAGAAGGATAGAAGATCCTAAGCTTGGGGATGCACCGGCATCCCAAGCTATTATCAAATAATGAGATACCAACTAAGCTTGCGGATGCCCCCGAGTGGCATCCCCTCTTTCTTCTAACGACCATCGGTATTTTACTTGAGGCTATATTTTTATTCGTCACATGATATGTGTTTTGCTTGGAGCGTCTTGGATGATATGTGTCTTTGCTTGTTTTATTTTGTGTTTTAAGTCATCAATCCTTGATGGACACACCTATTTGAGAGAGCCAAAATTATGTCATGACTTGTTAGAATTGCTCTCTATGCTTCACTTAATTTTTATGAACAATGGACTTGCTCTAGTGCTTCACTTATATCTTTTTGAGCGTGTTGTGCTTAGTATTTTGAAAGAAATGCTCTCTTGCTTCACTTAGATTTATTTGATAGTTAGTAAATTTTGAAGAAATTCTCTCTTGCTTCAATTAAATTATTTTGAGAGAAAGAAAATATGGTATGATCATGATCTTCACTGGTATTTGTTTGAGCTTATGAAAAGCAACACATGAAAATTAGTCCGAGAGTGAGAGATATCCAAGAAGGATAAAGAAAGAAAAAATGTCATGAAGATCATTGGACAAAATAAACTTGATTCTTATTAATAGTTTTGAGATATGATGATGTGATATGTGAGTTATGTTGGTGAGTAATTGTGCTCTAGTAAGAATATTGGTGTTAAGGTTTGTGATTCCCTATGCATGAATGAAAGTCAATAATCATGCAATGAAAATTATATCCTACTTGTGGTGCATTATTCGGTGTTAATTATGCTTAATGCTTGCTTATGAGATTATTCGTTTCTTGGTTGGTCGCTTCTCAATCTTTTTGCTAGCCTTCATTTTGCACCAAGTATGACCTCTACTTGTGCATCAAAAATCCTTTAAACCAGTTTTGCCACATGAGTTCACTATATCTACCTATATGCGGTACTTTTTGCCCTTCTAAGCAAATTTCCATGTGCCATCTCTAAGTTTCAAATGAACTTCTCTTTTGTGTGTTTGTTTCGCTCGCGGAACGGTAACGGGTAGCTAATATTTTCCATACTAGACGAGTGTTTATTCACTTGTCATTGCACGAGAGGAAGGCAAAGGTATTATGGATGCCCAGTCCCGAAATGCAAAAATAAATTTACTTTATGTTGTCAAATAATAAATTCCTTGGAAAGTGTTGGTATGGAGGGCACCCGTGGATACGGCTAACCATGGAAAGTGAATGTTATGGTGGAAAAAAGGAATAAACTTTATTTTCTATTTGGGAACCGCCTATGATATATCTAGCATGGAAAGTGTTGGGATGTTCCAAGTCGTTTTCGTTGGTGGGATGGATACACCTCCCAAAATATTTTTATCTCTAATTTTACGCTTTGAGCTCTAGCACCTCTACAAATCCCTACTTCCCTCTGTGAAGGGCCTTTCTTTTACTTTATGCAACTTTTATTTTTGAAATTGAGTCTTCATCCTCTCTCATAAAAGCACCAACTAGGGGACAATATGATGGTACTTAAGTATTGGGTGTAGCTAATATCCGAGTGTGTTTCATGAATGGATCAATGTTTGAGCATGGTGGGCTAGGGATAACTTGTTTTAGCATTGGTATTTTGAAAGAAATGGTTGCTTGTTGATATGCCTGAGTATCTAATTATTATGCCAAAACTAGACTATTGCTTTGAACCACATAAAAGTCCAAATGTCCATGCTATGAAGAAAAGAATATGATATGACATGATAAACAGCACTCCACATAAAAAATTCTGTTTTATCACTTACCTACTGGAGGACGAGTAGGAGTTAAGCTTGGGGATGCTGATACGTCTCCAACGTATCTATAAGTTTTGATTATTCCATGCTATTTTATTATCAATCTTGGATGTTTTATAATCATTTTATAGTCATTTTATATCATTTTTTGGTACTAACCTATTGACATAGTGCCAAGTGACAATTGATGTTTTCTACATGTTTTTTACATCACAGGAAATCAATATCAGATGGAGTCCAAATGCCATGCCAATTTACGATGATTTTGTATGGGCCAGAAGGAACACAACAGGCCATGGTTGCACCTGGGGGAGTCCCGAGGAGCGGACAACCCACCAGGGCGCGCCAGGAGGCCCAGGCGCGCCCTGGTGGGTTGTGCCCACCTCGGGTGCCCCCTGGATTGACTCTTTGCTCTATAAATACCCCAATATTCCAGAAACCCTAGAGGAGTCGACGAAATTTTCATCCAGCCGCCGCAGAGTCCAGAACCACAGGATCCAACCTAGACACCATCACGGAGGGGTTCACCAATTCCATTGGTGCCTCTCCAAAGATGCGTGAGTAGTCCTTTGTAGACGTTCAGGTCCATAGTTAGTAGCTAGATGGCTTCCTCTCTCTCTTGATTATCGATACAATGGTCTCTTGGAGATCCATATGATGTAAGTCTTTTGGCGGTGTGTTTGTTGGGATCTAATGAACTTCGAGTTTATGATCAGTTATATCTTTTTTTATCCATGAAAGTTATTTGAGTTCTTTGATCTCGTATATGCGTGATTTCTTATAGCCACGTATTTCTTCTCCGATTTTTGGGTTTTGTTTGGCCAACTTGATCTATTTATCTTGCAAAGGGAAGAGATGCCCGATAGTGGGTTCGATCTTACGGTGCTTGATCCCAGTGACAGAGGGAACTGACGCGTATGTATCGTTGCTACTAAGGATAAAAAGATGGGATCCATATCTGCTGCAATATATAAACGGATCTTGCCTACATCATGTCATCATTCCGATTGCATTACTCTGTTTTCCATGAACATAATACACTAGATGCATGCTGGATAGCGGTCGTTGAGTGGAGTAATAGTAGTAGATGCAGGCAGGAGTCGGTCTACTAATATTGGACGTGATGCCTATGTAATGATCATTTCCTGGATATCATCATGATTATTTGAAGTTCTATCAATTGCCCAACAGTATATTGTTCACCCACCGTTTGCTATTTTGCTCGAGAGAAGCCACTAGTGAAACCTACAGCCCTCGGGTCTTCTTTCTCATATATTTGCCTTGCGATCTACATTTTCCTTGTGTTTATTTTCAGATCTATTAAACCAAAAAATACAAAATTACCTTCCTGCAATTTTTTTGTTTCGTGATCTATTTATCCCATCTACAAATTTACCTCATGTCCTTTGCCTATCTTGAGGCACCGTACCCCGAAAGGGATTGACAACCCCTTTAACACGTCGGGTTGCGAGGTGTTGTTCTTTGTGTGCAGGGGCTATTTAAGTTGTGTTGCTTGGTTCTCCTACTAGTTCGATAAGCTTGGTTTCATATCTGAGGGAAATACCTACCACCGCTGTGCTGCATCATCCCTTCCTCTTTGGGGAAATACCGATGTAGCTTCAAGCGACATCAGACATCTTCGCATGTTCGTAGTTAGATCATGAAAGTCTACTCCACCAAAAATGATAGCCACGATCTCATCAAAAGACGGGACACCTTCGCATCTATCAATTTCAGTTTCATAACCATTAAAAAGATCAGATCCAACCAAAGTAATTAACGCAGGATCGACAGAGACTTCATAATCCTTATCAGTAACAAAGATAGGTGAAGTAGCAAACTTAGGATCATATTTCATTCTTGCATTCAGAGATTATTCTTTCAGTTTACATAATAGTTTCTTAACATCATCTCTATCATTACAAGCAAGAAGTTCTCTAGTTATCTCCTCATCCACAACATAACCCTCGGGTAACTTAGGCAATTCAATTCTAGGAAAGCTAGGTCTAATAGGTGAATCACAAATTTCATCAGTTTCAACACTTTCAATTTCTTTAGCTATAGCAAGTAGTTCGTCAAGAAATTCACCTAGTGGCACAGTTTCATCAAGCAATGTACTAGCATCATCAATAGAATCATTCATAGTAGATGTAGCATCATTAATTACTTGCGACATATCAGAATTAATATATCAGGTGGTGGTGTCACAAGCCTACTCAAAATAAAACGTGAATCAAGTGCAGAGTGTGATGGCAGTTCCTTACCTCACCTCGTCTTAGAGGGAACAATCCTGGTTCTATCGCCTTTCAGATTCTTCGTAGTGATCAACAGATATAAATCCCAAGTGACTCAGCGATTAGAGCTATTCTCCCCGGCAACAGCACTAGAAAAAGGTCTTGATAACCCACAAGTATAGGGGATCGCAATAGTTTTCAAGGGTAGATTATTCAACCCAAATTTATTGATTCGACACAAGGGAACCAACGAATATTTGCAAGTATTAGCAGTTGAGTTCTCCATTCAACCACACTTGGAGAACTAAATATCTATAGCAGAGTGCTTAGTAGCACACTAATATCACAATTTGATAGTAATGGTAATAGTAGCGATAGTAACGGTAACAGTAATAGTAACAATAGCAGTTTTATAGCGATTGTAACATCAGCAACAATAGTAGTAACTTAGGAAAGATCAATATATGAAAAAGCGTAGGCATTTGAACAGTGATGGATAAGCACGTTGGATGACATTCATCATGTAATAGTCACAACTTAGAGCGACACAGAACTAGCTCCAATTCATCAAAGTAATGTAGTCATATGTGCTTATGATAAGAACTTGCATGACATCTTTTGTCCTACCCTCCCATGGCAGCATGGTCCATAAGGAAACTAAGGGGATATTAAGGTCTCCTTTTAATAGAGAAATGGAACAAAGCATTAACACATAGTGAATACATGAACTCCTCAAACTACGGTAATCACCGGAAAGAATCCCAATTATTATCACCTTGGGGTATGCAGGTCATAACACATAATAGGTGTGTATAGATTGCAAGATAGGATCAAGAACTCAAATATATTCATGAAAACATAAAGGGTTCAGATCTTAAATCATGGCACTCGGGCCCTAGTGACAAGCATTAAGCATAGCAAGTCATAGCAACATCAATTTTAGAACATAGTGGATACAAGAGATCAAGCCCTAACAAATTTACTCGATTACATGACAGATCTCATCCAATCCCATTACCGTCCAGCAAAGAATTACTCACTCTTGGTGGTGAGTATCATGAAATTCGTGATGAAGAAGGGTTGGTGATGATGATGACTATGAATCCCCCCTCTCCGGAGCCCTGAACAGACTCCAGATCTGGTCTCCCGACGAAGAAGAGGAGGTGGCGGCTGTCGGTGTCAAAACCGGCGGATCTCGGGTAGGGGGTCTCGAACTGTGTGTCTAATACTTATGGTAACATGAGGTGGGGGACACAATGTTTACCTAGGTTCAGGCCCTCTCGATGGAGGTAATACCCTACTTCCTGCTTGATTGATCTTGATGATATGAGTATTACAAGAGTTGATCTACCACGAGATCGTAGAGGCTAAACCCTAGAAGCTAGCCTATGATTATGATTGTTCTTGTCCTACAGACTAAACCCTCCAGCTTGTATAGACACCGGAGGGGGCTAGGGTTACACAGAGTCGGTTACAGAGAAAGGAATCTTCATATCCTAACCGCCAAGCTTGCCTTCCACGCAAAGGAGAGTCCCATCCGGACATGGGACAAAGTCTTCTATCTTGTATCTTTATAGCCCAACAGTCCGGCATATGCATATAGTCCGGCTGTCCAGGACCCCTTAATCTGGGACTCCCTCAGTAGCCCTTGAACCAGGCTTTAATGACGATGAGTCTGGCGCGCAGATTGTCTTCGGCATTGCAAGCCGGGTTCCATCTCCGAATACTCCAAAGTAGATCTTGAACATAAGAATCGTGTCCGGCTCTGCAAAATAAATTCCATATACCACCGTGGAGAGCATAATGTTTTCACGAGTCCAATCCGCTGACAGGTTTCACAACATGACATTACATCATCGTTCGGCCATTATTTTGAATCGTTTTTCCAACCTACTGCTCCACGCTTCGCAAGGCGTTTTATTGGCACGTCTTGTCGAAGCGGAGATCGTGTCCCCTTATTGCGGGATTTTCATCAACACGGGCGTGGGTAACCCAACCGTCCCGTTGGTATGATTCCTTGGGAATAGGCATGTTTTAAGGCCACGTGGGGGACGTTTAATATTCGTCATCTTTATAAGGAGGCCGAGACCCGCCTTTCCCCTTTACGCTACTCCCCTTCTCCTCTCACCTCGAGTTCCAACACCCAAGGTTTAACCAGTCACTTCAAACCTCAAGCCATGTCCGGATCCAACTTTCAATGCCGGTGGACGGCTTCTTCTATCACCGAGGAGGACATCACGAAGCTCAGGGAGGCGAGGTATTTGACCGTGGAGATCCTTCACAGGCTTCCTGCACAAGGGCAGGTCATCCCTACTCCTAGACCTAATGAGAGGGTCGTATTTATCCCTCACTTCCTCCAGGGGCTAGGTTTCTCCCTTCATCCCTTTGTTCGAGGGCTCATGTTTTACTACGGACTAGATTTTCATGATCTAGCTCCGGACTCCTTCCTTTACATCTCATCATTCATTATAGTATGTGAGGCTTTCCTCCGTATCACTCCACACTTCGGCTTATGGCTCAAGACCTTCAATGTAAATCCAAAGAAAATAGATGGGAGGCACGCGGAGTGCGTAGGTGCTTTAATAAGCAAATCGGTCGATATCGTCTGGCCAAAGGGTTCCTTCACTACAACTTCCGGCTTATGGCAACGGGAGTGGTTTTATATCACGGAGCCTCGTGGTACAAAGTGGGTGGCTTCACCCACCTTCCGATCCGGCCCTCCGCCACAGCTTGCATCGTGGATCAACAAGGGGCTGGATTGGGGATCGCTAGATGAAGTTCAAGTGCTACAAAGCCGCATTTGAGACCTTATTAAGAAGGACGTCGATCTCATCAAGGTAATCCAAGTTATGTTAGTCCGTCGGGTCTTTCCATGCCAGCGCCGATCTCTCCGCATGTGGGAGTTTAATACGGAAGGACCGCGAACCATTCAGTGCTTCTTTGGCACAACGCTCGAATGGCTGTATGCATTATTCTTCAGGTCACGAAAAATATGTTCGGACACCACCGAGGACGCATGCCTCGACTGTAATCATTCGGATTCCCCGGTAAGTACTCAATTCCCGAACACGTTTTTAGTTAAGTTTCAAAACTGAGGAAACCATACTCTGCCAGGGCTGGGTAAAGAAGGCGGGGATGATCAGATGTTCGGCCCCTCTTCCCGAAAACTCAACGGACCCGATTTTAACCAGCATGCTGGCTCTGGCACCCTATCAAGTGCCATTGAGGGAAGAAAAGGAGAGGAGTGTGGAGGCCCAAAGTGGCCTTCATACTGGAGGCGCATCACACACCATATCCGGGGAAATCGGAACTCCTGTGTCGGAGGATGAATAGGGAGGAGAATCTGACATTCCCTCCCCTCACGGGAAGAAGAGAGCCGCCCCTGAAGACCTGAAGGCAGAGGCCTCCAAGCGAGGGAAGAAATCCCTATTAGGGGGCGCGGATTTGAGAGGCTATATTGCCGCACAGTGCCCACAAGGGGGGCAGCCTTTAGCCAAACCGTAAGTGAACAAAGGTGCTTTAATAAGAGTACCCCGTTCTTTTCTTGTTTGTGAGGGTATTATCTGAAACGTATGTTTTGCCGTTCGGCCTATAGCCTCCCTCAACAATCTTCGTCCTCGGGGGATCTTCTTCTAGAGATGACGGAGAGCGAAACGCCGCCTCATACTTCCCCATCCCATAAGGCGGACGACCCCGAAGTGTCGTCCCGGAGGATCTCTCCCTATCCGCGAAGGAGGACAAGGCCAGAAGATGACTCTTCGGCCGCCCGAGGTCCGGTGTGTTCGGCTCCTAGAGAGACCAACAATAAAAGCCCCGGACTATCGAATATACCGCTGGATACATGGACGGGTCGTCTATGGCAAGCGCCTATCTCGAAAGAACATCGTACCTTAATGGGTATGGTTATTGAGAGAATTTCGTCCACAACAAGCGGATTGAATGAAGCCTTTACGAGCCTGCTAAGAGGCTTTGAGGTACGCAATGTGTACTGTGTATAGATAGTAGCCCCTGAGACTCTGGTTGCCCTCCGAACGGGGCAATCAGAGGATCGAAAGATAAATAAGCTCAGGTAATAATTTTGCTAATTTGTACATAGGCGGCTGCAGCCCCGGCCACTGCCTGGGCTGCCGAATTTGTCGAACTGAAGCGGCAACTCGATGTAGCGGATGATGACATCACGCTTGTGAACAAGTGGCTTGACAAGGTGCAAGGTATGACTTTTGGGCGGTCAGTGAGTATAAATAGGAGCATGATGTTGGAATTTATAATATGCTAGACTGCATATGGTGTTGCCTCCATGGAGACCCTTCGGGCTGAGCTTGCCCAGGCCAATGAGCAAGCCAGGATAAGCAACGCGGCTGCCGAGAAGGCAGTTGGTGAATTAAAAGCCGAACAGGCTGCTCATCACCTGGGTGAGGAGAAAATATCCAACATGGTGCATGAGCTAAGGGATGTCGCTAGCCAATATGCACTTCTCGAAAAAGGGACCAAGAAAAAACGGCTGACCTTAAGAAGGCCTTACAAGCGGCAAAGGAACCCCGGTCAGAGGCCAGAGTGGCACAGGAGGAGATCCGGCAAGCTGGGGAGATCGCGGCAGGGAAGCCCTTTTTATTATGAACTAAGTTCGGCGATCCGAAGTATACCCCGCTTGATCAAATGTGGAGTTCTCCGGACGCATATTTGGACTTGTCGAAGAGTGCTTCTGATGCACGTAGTTTTTCCAAGCCCAAGAAGGCCATGAAGCGGAACGTCTTTTCTGGTCGTAGTTTAGCATGCCAAGGCGTCCGCTGCTGTTGAATGAGCAGATGGCTGAATGGGCCGAGCTCCACTAGATATCCGAACTAGCCATGAAGGCTATCATGGATCGGCTGTGGCCTAAGGGACCAACTACAAATAGTTATTTTGGTTTAGTGCAACAACTTGTTTGTGCGGTGACGCATATCGACGCTGTCAAGCGGTCAGCGTGCATATAAGGTGCACAGATGGCCCTTGCTCGTGTGAAGGCGTATTGGGCGAAGATGAAGGCGACCGATATTGCAACAGGGGGTCCGCCCGTGGGTTAGGACACACCCGATCACTATTTTGAAGAAGTCTTAGAGGGTGCCCGCCTGATAGAGGGTCAAAGATCAAAAAATATTATGTTCGAGTAACATGTATCCGAATTGTAAAAACAATGCTTACGATAATGAAGGTTGTGTTTATACTTTTGCCCGTAAAGTATTTTAGTGCCTCCTCTACGGCTGTTTATGTATATATGTATATAAGCTGAAAGTTTGCAGTCGTCGGCTTCAGCCCCCTCGCGTATAACGCGGGGGTGTTCAGAAAAGCACTTGATCACACTTGACCCAACGTCTTAGTCCGTTAAGGAGGTGTTAGTGCGGCAAACTAGGCAATCAGACTATAGAGCTTTAACACTTTCACTTAGCCATAGGAGTTTGACGGTGGGGCTACTATATAGCCCCTGGTATGTCCGCGTTTATCTGAATACGGTGCGTTTACATACGTGACCGAGAAACCATCCCTTCGTTAATGCGGAGGAATCGCGAAGATTCCCCTGAGTCATCGAGTGGTTGGCCAGCTCCCGCCTTATCATGACAGTCATTTTTCGGCTTTCTCTACTGAGGTGCTCGTCTAGATGAACCAGGGCACAATCGCAGTAGTTCTCCGTTCACCACCTTAGCCGATATAGTGGAACGTAAGGTAGCAAGCACAGGAGCCGGGCAAACCCAACTACTGACCAAAGACATGATTCGGAGCTAATGCATATAAGGTCGAAACTCGCAACACCGAACACTCCCTAAGGTATTCGGACTTTTCAATATATACTGGGCTGGATACAGCCCCTGGTAATGAACCCTGAATTCAAGGCACGTGCTGTGACCCGGCCTAAGGAGAG
Organism: Triticum dicoccoides; assembly: GCF_002162155.2. NCBI lineage: Eukaryota > Viridiplantae > Streptophyta > Magnoliopsida > Poales > Poaceae > Triticum > Triticum dicoccoides. The sequence continues at coordinate 219,330,875 of NC_041393.1, read as the reverse complement.
AATGCCTGTGGTGACAGCATAGTTCTCAAAGCACACTGTTGGCTGCTTCTATAACATTCGTTTTAGTACGGCGAATCGTAAGTTCGCGAATACTGCCGATATCTTTCCTGGGCGTTTTATATGCCAGGAGGGTATGAGACAACAAGAGATAATAATAAGAAAAAAGGTTTACATAGGGTCTTAATCTAAACAGAAACTTTGAAACGGGGCCCTGCTGCACGTCTGTGCCTTTGTCTCCGTTGTCCAGTGTCCTTGAAGCACTACTAGGAAAAGGGCTATAGATGGAAATGACACTAATGGCGCACCAGACATGTGGTGCGCCATTAGTATATACTAATGGCGCACCACCTCCTGATGCGCCATTAGTGTTGAAACTACTAATGGCGCACCCTGCCCACGGTGCGCCATTAGTACCATTTTTTTTGAACTAGTGCGCCTGTCCAAACATACTAATGGCGCATCCACTGGTGGTGCGCCATTACTAGTTGTAACTAGTAATGGCGCACCAGCCAGAAGGTGCGCCACTAATGTTAATTTTTTTATTATTGTTTTTATTCCTTTTTTTGCAAAAGTACTAATGGCGCACCACCAGGGGGTGCACCATTAGTAACCTGGATTACTAATGGCGCATTTGTTGCTGGTGCGCCATTAGTAAGTGGGCAGCAACAAGATATTTTGGACAGCCTCTCCTCCCACACTCACTTTCTCCCCACTTCATTCTCTCCACCGCCTCCTCCTTGTCTCGGGTGCCTCCTCTTTTTCACCTCATTTCCACCATAGATTCATTCAAATTAAGTGGTTAAGTTACCTTGTTTTGCTAGGTAAGTAAGGGGGGAAGCTATATTTATGTTGTTCTCCCTACAACAGTGTGCACATGCACTTTTTATGGCCTAGCTAGATCTATGTATGTTCGTGGTGTTGCATATGTTTGTTGTGTTGCATATGTGTTTGTGTTTGGAGGTGTACCGGTATTTGAAATGCGATAGTTGCCAATATTTTGCCGGAATGTTGATTCATTTCCGTTTCGGCGAGAATTTTGGCATTAAGCATTCTTTTTGGTCCTATTTTTAGGGAAAGTCATGCCAAATTTTTTCTTGGTTCTAAAATATCGTTTTGCTCTACCCCGCAGGCGACCATGGTCCGCACAATGACCGAAGGCATCGTGAATAGGTTTTTGAGGTCCGCAAAGGCTGAGATGCTTCAAAAGAAAGAGACAGAGATAAGATGTCCGTGTCGAAGATGCAAGCTGAATAGCCTTATTGCGGACCCGGATTCCGGGCAGGTGCGGGACCACCTGCTCTTGCGTGGTTTCATGGATGGCTATCGGTGGCAAGGTGATGAAGATGACTACGAAGTCGTCCATGGGGGCTGGGCAAGAAATGAGGAAGGGCAGCAAGACAACCACCGCGGCTCGGGGGGGGCGAGAAGACGAAGAATCCCCAGGAGATGATCACGACGGTGATGCTGTACACAGTCATCATGTAGAAGATGCAGGACATGATGATGATGCCGGCGGAGCAGACGACGCTGGACCATCGATGGGCTGGGTGCAGGACCCTCATATTCAAGAGCTGCTTCTCAAGCAGACGGATAATGCAAGAGCTGCCGCCCGAGAGAAAGCCAAGATGGATCAACTTGAGTTAGACGCGGTTACTCCATTGTATGAAGGATGCAGGCCCGAGGATACCCGCCTGAAAGTAACGCTCATGGCTCTGGAGATGAAGGTAAAACACAAAATGACCGACGCATGCTTCGACGAGAACATGTCATTCTGGCACGAACGTCTTCCCAAGGGGAACAAGTGCCCGACCAGTTTGGAGGAGGCGAAGAAAATCGTGTGTCCTCTGGATTTACCGCACGTGAAATACCATGTGTGCATGAACAATTGCATCATTTATCGGGACGAGCACGCGGAGTCTACCATATGTCCGGTGTGCGGTGTCACTCGATACAAGAAGAGGAAGAAAGCTCCTCGAAAAGTGGTGTGGTACTTTCCGATCACTCCTCGTCTGCAGCGGTATTTCGCGGACCCTAAGGTAGCAAAGCTCCTGCGTTGGCACGCGGATAGGGAGGAGAAGAAGCGAGAAGATGACGCAAATGATCCGGAGATAGATAAAAAAGACAAGATGCTGAGTCACCCTAAGGATGCGAGCCAGTGGCAAGCGTTGAACTTCGAATACCCAGAATTTGGGAACGATCCAAGGAACATCATGCTGGGCACGAGCACCGATGGAGTCAATTCGTTTGGCAGCCAGAGAAGCACACATAGCACCTGGCCTGTGTTCGTGTGGATGTACAACCTTCCCCCCTGGTTGTGCATGAAGAGGAAGTACATTCACATGAATATGCTAATTGAAGGGCCGAAACAACCAGGGAACGACATCAATCTGTATCTGGGGCTGCTGAAAGAGGAGATTGACACGCTGTGGAAAACGCCAGCCAATACGTGGTACGCCGCAGAGAAAGAATATTTCCTCTATGAGAGCCGCACTGCTCACGACGGTGCACGACTATCTCGGTTACGGATATCTTGCGGGGCAGGTAGTCCACGGATTTTCTGGATGCGTAAGGTGCATGGATGACACAACGTATCGCCAGCTAGATAGAGATCCCGGGTCTTCGAAAACCGTGTTCATGGGACATCGAAGGTGGCTTCGCGACGATGACCCGTGGAGGAAACGCAAGGATCTGTTCGATGGTGAAACCGAACCCCGAAAACGCCCGTGTACGAGGAGCTGCAAGGAAATAGACAAGCTGTTAAAAAATTGGAAAGACTGCCCACTGCCGGGAAAGAAGCAAAAGGCGCCAGAGCCGCTGCTGAAGGTATGGAAAACAAGGTCTGTTTTCTGGGACTTGCCGTAGTGGAAGATCCACCGTGTGCCTCACAGCCTTGATGTCATGCATATCACGAAGAACGTGTGCGAGAGTCTGCTTGGTACCCTGATCAACATGCCAGAGAGGACCAAAGATGGGCCGAAAGCAAGGGCAGACTTGAAATCAATGGGCATCAGGCAGGAGCTTCATGCTATATATGATGATGATGATGATGATGATGATGATGATGATGATGATGATGATGATCAGGCGAAGCAGGACACAGAAAGTCGTCGCAAAGGCAAAAAGGTCAAGAAGACCGGAAATGACTACCCTCCCGCGTGCTTCACTCTAAGTCAGGAGGAGATCGAGCAGTTTTTCACCTGCCTCCTAGGAGTAAAACTTCCTTACGGTTACGCGGGGAAGATAAGCAGATACCTAGACCCAGCGAAGCAGAAGTTCAGCGGGATGAAGTCTCACGACTGTCACGTGCTGATGACGCAGATACTTCCAGTTGCAATCCGTGGGATCATGGACGCGCACGTCCGTGAAACGCTATTTGGCCTATGCAACTTCTTCGACGTCATCTCTCGGAAGTCGATTGGCGTGAGGCAACCCAGAAGGCTACAGGAAGAGATCGTGGTGATACTATGCGAGCTTGAGATATACTTCCCGCCCGCATTCTTCGACGTTATGGTGCATCTGCTGGTCCATATAGTGGAGGATATCATCCAACTCGGGCCGACGTTCCTGCACAGCATGATGCCGTTCGAAAGGATGAATGGTGTCATCAAAGGATACGTTTGCAACATGTCACGTCCAGAGGGAAGCATAGCCAGGGGCTTTCTGACCGAAGAGTGCATCTCCTACTGCACGAATTATCTAGGCATCGAGAACCCCGTTGGTCTGCCCGTCAACAGGAACCTCGGCAGGCTCGCTGGATGGGGTCACCGTGAGGGTCGCCGCGAAATGCATGTCGACTTCGAGGGTCGACTCGCCGACTTTGAAAGAGCAAACCTAGTCGCGCTACAACACATAGACGTGGTCGATCCTTGGGTGGTAGAGCACAAAACCTTTATTAAGAAGATGTACAATGACCGAGGCCAACAGAGGACGGACGGAGATATACTCAAAGAGCACAACTCATGTTTCACGCGTTGGTTCAAGCAGAAGCTTCTGTCGTACCCTTTACATGAGGATTCTTCCGCGGAAGAACAACTCATATTCGCCTTGTCACAGGGCGCCGAGCACAACCTGATGACCTATGAGGCGTACGATATCAACGGCGACACATTCTACACCGAGGCCAAGGACATGAAGAGCGATGGTTATCAGAACTCCGGGGTAACGATGGAATCCTACACCGGTAACGACAAGGACAGATACTACGGAAGGATCGAGGAGATCTGGGAGCTGAGCTACGCTGGAGAGAAGGTCCCGATGTTCCATGTCAGATGGGCCAAGAACGTCATAAAAGAAGATCGGTATTTCACCACCATGGTTATACCCGAAGCCAAATCCAAGACCGCGGGCGCAAACGTCACCGCGAAAAATGAGCCATGGGTACTGGCTTCCCAAGTGGACCAATGCTTCTTCATTACCGACCCGCCAAAGCCCAGTCGTGTTGTCGTGAGGAGAGGCAAAAGGAAGATCATCGGAATGGATGGAGTAGCCAATGAGCAAGACTTCGACAAGTACGGCGACCCGAGGATCGAACATGACGACGATGATGAAGTAGCAGCATACACCACAAGAAGAAGCAGGACCACCCTACCTAAAGGACGTCCGTTCCACAGAAGAACTCCATTTGCGAAAAAGAAGGGCAAGAAGATTGTGAACAGATAGCTAGCTAAGATCGATTGTATTTAAATCGTAGACTTCATTTCTCGATTGTATTTCATGGGTACTTTTTGAACTATCATGAATATTTTTAAATTTCATGGACACTCGATCTCGATCCCCCTCCATCTCGATCGCTATCCCACCTCGCCAAATCCGGTCCCCCTCGCCGCCGAGCACCCCCCAGTCCACCGGCCGCCGCCGACGACCCCCCGCACCCTCGATTCCCCTACTCAACTGTCGCCGCCGACCCCCCGCACCCCGCGCACCGTCTTATAAAAAAATAAGTATCAAACAGCTTTTTAAATGCTACTGTCTTATAAAAAAATATTACTGTTATTATTTAAACAAGTTTGAACATATTTAAACACAAATAAGTATCAAACAGCTTTTTAAATGCTAAAAAATAATTTGTGGAGCCTGGGAGTCGAACCCAAGACCCGAGGATCGAACATGACGACGATGATGAAGTAGCAGCATACACCACCAGAAGAAGCAGGACCACCCTACCTAAAGGACGTCCGTTCCACAGAAGAACTCCATTTGCGAAAAAGAAGGGCAAGAAGATTGTGAACAGATAGCTAGCTAAGATCGATTGTATTTAAATCGTAGACTTCATTTCTCGATTGTATTTCATGGGTACTTTTTGAACTATCATGAATATTTTTAAATTTTCATGGACACTCGATCTCGATCCCCCTCCATCTCGATCGCTATCCCACCTCGCCAGATCCGGTCCCCCTCGCCGCCGAGCACCCCCTAGTCCACCGGCCGCCGACGACGACCCCCCGCACCCTCGATTCCCCTACTCAACCGCCGCCGCCGACCCCCCGCACCCCGCGCACCGTCTTATAAAAAAATAAGTATCAAACAGCTTTTTAAATGCTACTGTCTTATAAAAAAATATTACTGTTATTATTTAAACAAGTTTGAACATATTTAAACACAAATAAGTATCAAACAGCTTTTTAAATGCTAAAAAAATAATTTGTGGAGCCTGGGAGTCGAACCCAAGACCTCCTGGTGTGAGAATTGGCTGCTGACCAGTCGAGCTAGTAGAGGGGACTTGATGTGGATAAGTTCTGGTGGTACATAACCTGTTGGCTCGAGTTGAAATAAAAAAAATACTAATGGCGCACCACGGTGAGGTGCGCCATTAGTATGGATACACTAATGACGCACCACGGTGAGGTGCGCCATTAGTATTGTGCCCGATCCCCCCTTCCCTCTCCCCCTTCGCCGGATCCTCCCTTCCCTCTCCCCCTCGCCAGTTCCCTCTCCCTCTCGATCCACCGCCGCCGCCGCCGCTGCCCTGACCCACTGCTCGCCCTCGCCCTCTCCCTCCCTCGCCCTCTCCCTCGCCCTAGATCCCCTTCCCCTCTCCTCTCCCGA
>NC_041393.1:219299016-219323931 GCF_002162155.2 Triticum dicoccoides | reverse complement strand
GCGACCCCGCCGCCCGGACGCCGCCTCGTCCACACCACCGTCGCCCACTCCCCGGCATCCTTATCCTCTCCGACCGCCTCCTCCACCCCGGCCCGCTCCTCCAAGGTAAGCTACTGCCCCGACCCCTATCCCCTTCCCTCCTCCCATCCCATCTCCATATGAGCATGATAATTTGTACTCAGCTTCAGCAGTAATTTGACTAATTTCCTCTTCCCTATCATCATGGTTATTGTAGTAAATAATCAGGGCAAATATCAGAGAGAAATTTGCGAACTTCAGAATCTAGGAATTGTAATACAAATTCAAATAGTCTCCAGAACTTTCATGCGTTCAAAAATATGAATTACTGTAATTATGATTTGTATTTTCCAGGCAGTTTTGTTAATTGGTCATTCATGATTCATCATGAAGAATATGCGATTATGTGCTGAAACTAAGTTTGCATCATGTGTTAAGTGAATTCTGTTCTATTTGGGGTCTCCCACCAGCTATGTGAAAAGTTGGAGATTGCTTTCTTGTTTTTTTTGGTGTGGAATTCTGATTTGTGAAAAGAAAAACCAAACGATGCTAATTAATTTTCGGTTGCAACGAATGTGCTGGAAGAAAAAGCAGTCTTCTGGCAAGGTTAAGATGCTTGATTGACTGAGTTGATGATTCAATTAAACAAGGTACAATATGTAGCAAGTAACTGTTTGAACACTACAGATTGCCAGAAGACTGCTTTTTCTATCAATCAAGCATCTTAACCTTGCCAGAAGACTGCTACTGCTTTTTCTTATCGTCCTGGCAGCAACTGGCTGGTTGTTGTTCAAAACTTATTAGTCCGTCTGGTGCTTCTGAACTCATTAGTCGGTGGCGTGTGGTACCATAAAAAATACTAGAAGGAAAGGAAAACAGAATATAAGAGAATGATTGCTGGAGTGGTAATGTTCACCAGCAGACAGAAAAAAGGGAAAAGTAAAAAACAGGAAGCATACATGCACAATGAACCAGTGATGCCTTGCTTCCACCAGAAGGAAAGTGAAGGAGAAAAATGAACACGATGATCATCAAGTCAACTAGTTATTGGTCGATAGTATAGACAACTAGCTACACTGAGTGATGAAACTAAACAAGCCTGCCTGGGCACCCGTCCATCCTACATGAGGGCAATTATGCCTGAACCACGGAACTATTTAATTTTTTATATAACTCATAAAACAAAAAAAATGGCTCCATTGGGTTTTGGTGCTTCCCCATGGCCAGGACAAGATAACTTTATCATTGTTCTATGAGATTAAACAGGGAGAGGGATGCTAACGCTCCTTTTGCTTGGCAGTATAAAGTACTAGTAAGTATAGATAAGAGGTTGGTTTTTTGAGGAATCATCAGTTAACGGGTGAGGCTCAGGCTACAGTGATGGCTGCAGTATAAAGTAATATTCTTGTTTCGGTGTACATATGTAGGACACAAACAATTAAGGTGTCTATTTTGATTTAGTGCCTTTGCCTCCACTGCCTTTATCTGGATTGAAGCTTGCTTGTGTTTACTTCTGATTACAAGATCTCCATACTCGGAGATTTCTTTATATATGTTGTAGTATAAATATATTGTTTTGTCATTCTGTAATTGTTAGTGGAATTTACACTGTAAATGTTAGTGGGTTTACAGTGTACTTCTAGTGGATTTTTGCTCTGTATTTGCTAGTGGCATTTTTACTGAAACTAAATTGAAAATGGGACTATGTGCACCAAGTGCATGCATGCTGCTGCTGTACTACTTGTCAAGTGATGCTGCTGCTGCTATCTGCGAGTTGCTGCTGCTAGTTGTGATTTTGTCAAGTGATGCTGCTGCTACTTGTGATCTTCTAAAATGACCCCTTTCTCCTGAAACGTTGATTAATTTCCGTTTCGGTTGAGAAATGGGGCACTCCAAGGTCAAGAAAATTAGCAAAGGTCATGCCCAATTTTCTTGACCTAGAAGGTGCCCAATTCTCAACCGAAATAAAAATTAATTTGCTTTAGTGGTTGGATTAGTTTAGTATTTTTTTCACACACTCAGACACCCTTGCTTGCCATGTGTGTGAGAGAGATAGTGAGAGGAGACAAGAAGAAGGGGGTTAGGAAGATGTTGCCTGCTCATCAAAGCTAACCATCTCCCCCTTTTCACCCCTTTTCCTTTGTCTTTTGTGGGTTGCAAGGAAGCTACTGTCTTAGCTAGCTTAGCTTGTGCAGAAATCCCAGTGTTACAATCTAGAAAATTAGCCTGCAAAGATGAGGTACCATGCTGGCTGTACCACTGCATCATGCAACAGTGCCTTCAAGATCCAAGGCAATATCACAAACATCATAGGCAATTTGACCAAACTCACAACCTTGTATCTTTGTAGCAACCAACTTTCTAGACACACCCCTCAAGAACTAGGTTACCCTGAGAACGTGGACTTGGACCTTAGCAACAACACACTAACAGGTTCTATCCCAAAACACCTAGGCAATATCACAAACATCTCTCAATTGTTCCTTGACAATAACCAACTTTTTGGCGACATTCCTCGAGAATTAGGTTATTTGGTCAACTTAGAGATCTTGTTCCTTGACAATAACCAACTTTTTGACCAAACTTTGTTTCTATTTAGAGAGAAACATGGCCCACAACGATGAGGCCGGGGGTTCGGGCGGCAAGGCATTCTGGGAGCTGTCCCAGGAGATGGAGGAACAACCTCACTTGTATGAGGCCGCCGCCTTCCCCATCGATCTTGAGACCACAGATGGTGCCGCCGAGGATGACCACACTGATGCCACCACTGATGGTGCCGCCGAGGATGCCACCACTGATGATGGCGGCGCACGCACAGATGGCAGCCAACCGAAGAGGCAACGGAAGGACCGGCGCCCGATCGTGCTCCGCACCCTCAAGGAGGAAGTTACTGAAGTGGACTGCAACGGGAATCCAACGGCACCCGAACGAATAGTCAAGGGGTACTCGCTTCAGCTCGGGTGCATTGTCCGGAGCACCGTCTCGATCAACACCGAGAACCTGAGGCATCCTGACCGAGGGAATTTGCGCAACCTCCTCTTCACGAAGCTGCACGAACGATACAAGTTCCCCGCTGAATTTGAAAACACAAGCCTCAAAGGGAATAAAGTGAACAATGCTGCCCTCACGAAGATGAGCAAGGCCCTGTCTACTTGGAAAAGCAATGTGAAGAGAATGATCGAGAAAGGTGAGAGTTATCAGAAGATCAAGGAGAAAAATCCTTCGATCACCGAAAATGACTACAACGACTTCAAGATCAATTGCTCGAGCACCGCAAGCTCCCAATCAAGTGAGTGGGGGAAACAAATGCGGGAGCTGAAGATAGGGGAACACACACTCGGTCCCGGTGGTTACAGAGTGGCGGAGCCTATATGGGACAAGGAGGAGGCGGACCGTGCCGAGCAAGGCCTACCGCCCCTCTTCGATAAATACGGTGACAAGCACACCAGGAACTTTGTCAGGGCCCGGTACAAGAAGGACCCGAAAAAAAAGGAGCTTACCACGGATCCGAAGACCAGGCAGCTTGAGCTTGTTCTGGTAAGGAATACACCCCCACGTAATTAGCTCCATATGGTTGCATTCTAATTAATGAAGCCAAATTTCTAAATGGTTCACATTCCTTCCGCAGGCGACTGAAAGCAGTAGCGCGGGGTCGACTAAGAGCAACCCTTGGGACACCACTCTAAATAGGGGGTTGAATGTAATGAAGAACAAGGATAAGCTCAGTAAGCCGACGTCAGCTGGTCGTGTGGCCGGCAAAGGCTTGTCGACAAAATGGGGGTCATACTATTCCGCTGGTGTGCGGAAGGAGAAAAAGACCAGCTCGGAAAGCCAGGCGCGAGAGGTTCAAGAACTCAAGGCACAGGTGGTGCGGATTCTGGAGATTGTCCAAGAGCAAGTGGAACAACGACTCGGAGCGACGATCACCGCCCTTGTGCCTACCTTGATCTCGGGGTTGAGTGCGTGGATTGCGGGCGGCCCCGATTCCTAGCTTCACGGCCAGCAACTCGCATAATGCGATGGCGGGGCCATTGGTGCCTCCGGCGGAGGCGACATTGGTGTCTCCGACGCCGGCACGGGAGCTTAATGCACCCGGGTGTACGCCGGCCGGCACCTCTGCAGCAAGCGGCACCTCCGTCAACTGCACGCCCGCCGTTGGCGGTGCGTCGACATTAGCCGAGCTCGACGCCATCATCACGGTAACTAATTAAGCCTCTCTTGGCCGAGGACTTCATCTCCTTGCCTTTGACTGGGCATCCCTGACACCCTACATGTTTTCGCAGGGCGCCGCCGACATTCCGTGCACTCTCCTCCACTTCGTGAACAACGAGTTGGTCGATGTCGCCAAGGGCAAAATCGTTCAACCGGGCAACCCCTTGTTCCACGGTACCCAGATGCCACCCAACTTGTTTAGGGTTCAACTGGTTCGGGTGCTGCCAGGCTGCGACGACTTGTTACCTCCGATTCGACCCGTCGGGGCCGACGATGAAGACGTGATGACCCTCAGCGCCTGCCTGAGCTGGCCCCTGCTTTGGCCGAAGAGCCAGATTCGTTTGGGGGCGGGGGACACCACCCCAAAGATAACACCGCCAGTCGTGCCGGTGCCAAGTCGGCCCCATGGCAAGACCGCCGTAACGGTGCCGGACATCCCTATGCCACTGGGTCCAAACATGCATATGGCACAGGATTAGAACAACGACGACGACGAAGATGATACATTTGGCAACGTCGATCAGTACTTTGCCGAACATGGGTACGATGGCGACTTCATGGGGCCTCCTTCTCAAGAACCAAACCCAACAAAAGACGTGTGCGATCTAGCTGGTACCGCCGAGAAGCCAAGTTGCAACAGGCACCGTCTGACGTTCAGCTCTCAGGAGACGCCTCCAGCTGCCGACTTCACCGAGCCTCAGATAGGCGAGGTGCGAAATATTATCAGCCCCAACACACTCAAGAAGGCGGTCTGTGAGCAGAACTCGGTCCCATTACAGGAGAAGAAGAAGGCACGCAAAAGAAAGACTAAGAAGGGTGCGAGCCAGCCGGCATCGAGTATGATCCGTGCTCAGGACGGGCCACCTTCACCGCAGGATATCTCGAGGAGGGTGCATGTGGCGGGTAGGGCGATGCTACCGACAAATATGCTCAATGCTGCAACCGGTGCTATGCGGAGTCTGCATGACAGTGTTCTTTCTTTGGAGAAGCGGCGTCTCAGGGAGAAGGATGTGGCATACCCAATTTTCGCGGCCAAGGTGCCAGAGGGCAAGGGCTTTGTGGATAACTCCATCGGGCGTACGATCGTCCTGCATTTTGATGACATTCACGCTATGTTGAACCTTCATCCGCTGCACTACACCTTCGTTCGGCTATTTTCGCTGAGTATGGAGATGCGGATCATTCACGACAAGACCCCAGACATCGTGATAGTCGACCCCTTCTACATGCGTGCCAAGATCTTGGGCTGCGCTGGGGACCGGCAAGTCGCGAGTTCTTACCTCGAAGGCGTCATTCTGGCAAACCAAGATAAGGATAACTTCCTCGTGCCTTACTTTCCCGAGTAAGTCCTCCCCTCAACCGGCTCGTAAAATATGAATTCTTACATTTCGATCGTTTTTCTTTTAACATTCCGTGTTTTCTACAGTGACACACGTTGCACGCTCATCCTCCTAAGCCCCAAATATTCCATGGCCACGTATTTCGACCCGGACCGTTAGTCGAACGTAGACTACACAAATGTCAAGAAGGTTCTTGATGATGTTCTCCCCGGCTACGCCAAATCTGGAGGCACCTTCACCAGGCCTATTCGTAAGTACGGCAAGCACGTGTTCTCCCACAATACGATGTTCTGCTGCGTCAAGCAGGCGCCTGGCGGTCAGAAGGGTGCCTACTACGCCATCCATCACATGCGAGCGATCGTACGGGACCATCATCAACTTCTGCTACCGAGTAAACTCAAATATTGGGCCGCGAGCGTGTCGGCAATCTAGGACGCGGACCTCCGACCAGAATTCTTTCGCATCCAGTCGGAGTTTGCGGAAATCATCCATCAAGATGTCCTTCATACCTCGGGGCAGTTCTACCTCAGAAATCAACCGTCCAACAGTGACATCGACACAATGCTACAAATGCAGGCTGACAACGACCGTTATTTCATGACTCCCACGATAGACGGCGGCTTCATCCATGCTCCGGTCCCTTGAGTCGAGTCGAAAGCAGTGATGCTGTGTCTAGTTCTGAAACATCGATTGGCTCATGTTGTAATTAAACTTTAATGAACTTGTAGTATGTCTCTTTGGTTTCGAGAGTCGTTCAACTTAGATGTAAACGATGCTATTAATGTCTTGCTTTTCTCTTCCGATCATTCTGTTGCATAATTATATATTGCTTATGTATTGTTTGTGAATTGGTACTAACGTTTCGTTTGGCTAGTGCATAGCGATGCCGACGTATGTCGTGTACAAGGGTAAGGTTCCCGGAGTCTACGATGACTGGGAGGAGTGTCGGAGACAGGTTCACCGATTCAGCAGTAACAGTTACAAAGGGTACACCACTAGGGCCGAGGCCGAATCTAGATACGCCCGCTATCTAGCGGGAGAGGGGAGGGAGCGTTGGAGGAACCGGATGAAGACGAGTTTCATCGTGATGATGCTCATCGTGATGACCGCAGCTCTCTTCTATGTGATGGTAGTTTAGATGATCGATATCGACTTGTAATGTAAAGACAAACTCGCTACTCGCGGTCTCGAGACTTGTAATATAATGTTCTATCTTTGTTCGGTCTTTTCAATTCGGAGACTAATATGATGAATTGTATTCGGAGACTAATATGATGAATTGTATTCTTCTATTGTATTCGATGAATCTGTTGTTGATGTGTGCTGTCTATATTTTGTCAAATTATACATTTTGTAACCTATGCAAAAAACAGAAAATAAAAAAATAAAAAAAACCTAGTATTCATACTAATGGCGCATCACATGACAGTGCGCCATTAGTGTGACAAAGCATACTAATGGCGCATCACTGGTAAGTGCGCCATTAATATGCCATGGTTACTAATGGCGCATCCAGTGGTGGTGCGCCATTAGTATGCCAAAGCACCTGGATATACATGGCCCCTGGGAGGCATACTAATGGCGCACCCTGGCCTATACTAATGGCGCACCCGCGGTGCGCCATTAGTATACCAGATACTAATGGCGCACCAGGTGGTGCCCCATTAGTAAAAATTACTAATGGCGTGCTGTTAATGGCGCACCGCAGATGCGCCATTAATGGCCATACTAGGTGCGCCATTATTAGGGGTTTTTCTAGTAGTGAAGGGTATATCATGATGGCCTATCTATAAGAAAGAACCAGTTGAAAGAGTCTGGTACGACCGTGGTATTGTTTGTTGGTTTTGATGAACCGTGAACTGTAACTTCTTGAGTCCGAATAGGGTCAAGCCGAACTATAGACTTCTTACGTGCAGGGTGCCCCCAACGATATCCAAGGAATTTTGAGTGTATATTTATATATACGGGAAAACATGTACAATCTTCTTATGGGGCAATCTGTGGGGGCAGGGCTACTAAACAAGCTCAGGTTTATCTGAGCTTTTACACGTAGGTGTGTGCCGAACACCTTTGGCTGTGTCCACGGTCTTGAGGACCGATGAGCTGTTCGGCTTGAAAAGGCCGCTTTGTGCTTCGGCTACTAGAGCCGCCACGTATTCTTCTGTACGAAGAGAACGCTCTGTGTTTCCGCTCACCGTGATAACGCCACGCGGTCCAGGCATCTTGAGTTTAAGATAAGCATAGTGTGGGACTGCATTGAAACGGGCGAAGTCCATTCGTCCGAGTAGTGCGTGATAGCCAATTCGGAACGGAGCAATGTCGAAGATTAGCTCTTCGCTTCGAAAGTTATCGGGAGAGCCGAAGACAACGTCCAATGTTAGGGTGCCCATGCAGCGGGCCTCTACGCCTGGTATTACTCCTTTAAAGGTAGTGCTACTTTGCTTGATTCTTGACGGGTCTATCCCCATCTTGCGGACAGTGTCCTGATATATCAGATTGAAACTACTGTCGCCGTCCATAAGGACTCGGGTGAGGTGGTATCCGTCAATTATTGGGTCGAGCACTAAGGCAACCGAGCCCACGTGACGGATAATAGTCATATGATCCCTGCGATCAAAGGTGATCGGATAGGCCGGCCATGGGTTGAATTTGGGGGCGACAGGCTCTATAGCATATATGTCTCGGAGTGCGTGTTTGCGCTCCCTCTTTGGGATATGAGTGACATAAATCATGTTCACTGTTTTGACCTTCGGTGGGAATTTCTTCTGTCCCCCAATATTTGGCTGGCGAGATTCGTCCTCGTCTTCGCTTTGCGGTCCCTTCCCTTTGTGTTCGTCGTTGAGCTTGCCGGCCTACTTGAAGACCCAACATTCCCTGTTGGTATGATTGGCTGGTTTGTCGGGGGTGCCATGAATCTGGCAGGACCTTTCTAGAATTTTATCTAGGCTAGATGGACCATCTCTGCTGCCTTTAAGTGACTTTTTCCGTTGACCGGGTCTGGAGCCCCTGAATCCGGCGTTTACGATTGTATTGTCCAGGCTTTCTTCATTGTTCCGACATTGTTTTTATTGCGTCATGGCTTTCCATTGCCATCCCTGACTTCGGATGTGCTAGGATCGTTGGTGCTGCTATGGGCCAACCAGCTATCCTCTCCCACGCAAAAGCGGGTCATGAGTGTAGTTAAGGCTACCATTGTCTTTGGCTTTTCCTGGCCTAGGTGTCTGGCTAGACATTCCTCCCGGACACTATGTTTAAAAGCTGCTAGGGCTTCGGCGTCCAAACAGTCGACGATTTGGTTCTTCTTAGTGAGAAATCGGTTCCAAAGCCTATGGACTGACTCTCCGGGTTGTTGGGTTATGTGACTTAGATCGTCTGCATATGGAGTTCAGACATAGGTCCCTTGGAAATTTGCCCTGAATGCATCCTCAAGTTCTTCCCAGCTTCCGATGGAATTTTCGGGGAGGCTTTTCAGCTAGTGTCGAGCTGGTCGTTTTAGCTTGAGGGGCAGGTATTTGATCGCGTGGAGATCGTCTCCGCGAGCCATGTGGATGTGAAGAATAAAGTCTTCTATCCAAACCGTAGGGTCTGTCATTCCGTCGTATGCCTCGATATTCACGGGTTTAAACCCTTCTGGAAATTCATGATCCAGCACCTCATCGGTGAAGCACAGGGGGTGTGCGGCACCCCTGTATTTGGCTGTGTCGCGACGTGGGTACGACGGTTGTAGTGTTCGGTGTTGGTTACGAACTGGTAAGTGGCCGGCATATTTGGTTTGATGGCCCTGGTCCTGTGTGGGAACACGTTCCCTGGATACATAAATGGACCTGGTTCTGCCAGCCCTTTTATCCAGGTCTTCACGCAAATCGTGTTTCTGGTTCTGGGTTGCGACCTCCTTTCCTTTATGGGGAGGGGGTGTGTTTTTCTGTGCGGAGTTGTTAGCCGCTCTGTCTCGACCATGAGGTGGTCGGCCTGGTTGATCGGCCGTATTGTTATTCAGCGGTATGGGCGCAATAGCATCGTCGTCGAATTCGGGTAGCAGTTTGTGTTTGGGGTAGCTCTTTGTTTGGTGATTGCCGCCGTATTTTTCCTCAGTGTCGAGCACTTTGTTCCATTTATCATTGAGTGTATCCTGTGCGGCTTTAAGCCGTTGCTTCTGCTTCTTCAGGCTCCTCGCGGTGGCGATAAGTCTCTGGTGGAGGTGTTCTTGTTCCAATTGTTCTTCCGGGACGATGAATGCATCGTCATCCAGACTATTCTCCTCTTCGGAGACAGGTTGATAATTGGAGTCTTCGGCATCGCTGTGATCGGACAGGGGCCCCAGACTGTGTTTGCCATCACCTTGCTCGTCCTGCTCCATTGCTGGGTTCGCGGTTTCTTCATTGTCTTCGGCGTCGTCTGTGGTGTTATTCCCTCTTGTGCCGGTATCGCTATTTTTACCATGGTGTGGTTTCGAGCGGCACCGCTGAAGTCGGTGCTTTGGCTGCTTTCCAAGAGTTTTACCCTCAACTGGGTCCTTTTTGTCATCACCATTGTCTTCTTTGGGTGTATCCACCTTGTATACGTCGTAAGAGGAGGTGGCTGTCCAGCGCCCTATGGGTGGTGGTTCCTGTTCATCTCCGGCATCGTTGTCCATATCGTCGATGTCTTCGGAGTCGAAATCAAGCATGTCGGTCAGATCGTCGACAGTGGCTATCAAGTGGGTGGTGGGTGGGTAACGAAGTTCTTCGTCGTCCGCTTCCCACTCAAGCCGGACATAGTTCGGCCAAGAATCTCCTGACAATGAGAGGGACTTTAATGAGTTTAACACATCGCCTAAGGGTGAGTGCTGGAAGATGTCCGTGGATCTGAACTCTAAGATCGGCACCCGGTCAGATTCGATGGGTGTGGATACATGCGGTTCGGAGCCTATGGCCGGAGACGAGTCCGAGGTTCCGATAACACAGGCCTCATTGGAGGTCAGATCTGTGTTTGGCTCTAACGCTGCTGAGTCTGCGGCCTCCGTGGCAAGGTTGAGCTTCCCGTCCTTGGATGGCACGCTCTGCTCTGGATCTAGGGCCAGATCGATTACGGGCACTATCTCTTGCACAAAGTCTGATGACAGATTTAGGTCATATTCATCGTGGCGGCAGGGCGCGGCTATCATGGGCTCGAATCCATCGGAGATCAAGTCTCCACGGATGTCGACGGTGTAGTTCAAGCTTCCAAACCTGACCTAATGGCCAGGGGCGTAGCTGTCGATCTGCTCTAGATGGCCAAGCGAGTTGGCCTGCAGTGCGAAGCCGCCGAATTCGAAAATCTGTCCGGGGAGAAAAACTGTTGGGGAACGTAGTAATTTCAAAAAATATCCTACGTACACGCAAGATCATGGTGATGACATAGCAACGAGAGGGGAGAGTGTTGTCCACGTACCCTCGTAGACCGTAAGCAGAAGCGTTATGACAACGCGGTTGATGTAGTCATACGTCTTCACGATCCGACCGATCCAAGCACCGAACGTACGGCACCTCCGAGTTCAGCACACGTTCAGCTCGATGACGATCCCCGGGCTCCGATCCAGCAAAGCTTCAGGGATGAGTTCCGTCAGCACGACGGCGAGGTGACGATGATGATGTTCTACCGGCGCAGGGCTTCGCCTAAACTCTGCGACGATATGACCGAGGTGGAATATGGTGGAGGGGGGCACCGCACACGGCTAAGGAACGATCCGTAGATCAACTTGTGTGTCATGGGGTGCCCCCCTGCCCCCGTATATAAAGGAGCAAGGGGGGAGGAGGCCGGCCCTAGGAGGGGGCGCGCCAAGTGTGGAGTCCTACTAGGACTCCCTAGTCCTAGTAGGATTCCACCTCCCTTGTTGGAGTAGGAGAAGGGGGAAGAGGGGGAGAGGAAGAAGGAAAGGGGGGCTGCTCCCTTTGTCCAATTCGGACCAGAGGGGGGGGGGCGCAGGCCTCCTTCCTTTTGGCCTCTCTCCTCTATTCCCGTATGGCCCAATAAGGCCCATATACTCCCCAGCGAATTCCCGTAACTCTCCGGTACTCCGAAAAATACCCGAATCACTCGGAACCTTTCCGAACTCCGAATATAGTCGTCTAATATATCGATCTTTACGTCTCAACCATTTCGAGACTCCTCGTCATGTCCACGATCTCATCCGGGACTTCGAACTCCTTCGGTACATCAAAACTCATAAACTCATAATATAACTGTCATCGAAACCTTAAGCGTGCGGACCCTACGGGTTCGAGAACTATGTAGACATGACCTAGAACTATTCTCGGTCAATAACCAATAGCGGAACCTGGATGCCCATATTGGCTCCTACATATTCTACGAAGATCTTTATCGGTCAAACCGCATAACAACATATTTTGTTCCCTTTGTCATCGGTATGTTACTTGCCCGAGATTCGATCGTCGGTATCCAATACCTAGTTCAATCTCGTTACCGGCAAGTCTCTTTACTCGTTACGTAATACATCATCTCACAACTAACTCATTAGTTGCAATGCTTGCAAGGCTTATAGTGATGTGTATTACCGAGAGGGCCCAGAGATACCTCTCCGACAATCGGAGTGGCAAAACCTAATCTCGAAATACGCCAACCCAACATCTACCTTTGTAAACACCTGTAGTACTCCTTTATAATCACTCAGTTACGTTGTGACGTTTGGTAGCACCCAAAGTGTTCCTCCGGTAAACGGGAGTTGCATAATCTCATAGTTACCGGAACATGTATAAGTCATGAAGAAAGCAGTAGCAACATACTAAACGATCAAGTGCTAGGCTAACGGAATGGGTCATGTCAATCACATCATTCTCCTAATGATGTGATCCCGTCAATCAAATGACAACTCTTTTGTCCATGGCTAGGAAACATAACCATCTTTGATAAACGAGCTAGTCAAGTAGAGGCATACTAGTGACACTATGTTTGTCTATGTATTCACACATGTATTATGTTTCCGGTTAATACAATTCTAGCATGAATAATAAACATTTATCATGATATAAGGAAATAAATAATAACTTTATTATTGCCTCTAGGGCATATTTCCTTCGGTCTACCACTTGCACTAGAGTCAATAATCTAGTTCACATCGCCATGTGATTTAACACCAATATTCACATCTGTATGTGATTAATACCCAATAGTTCACATCGTCATGTGACCAACACCCAAAGGGTTTACTAGAGTCAATAGTCTAGCTCACATCGCTATGTGATTAACACCCAAAGAGTACAAAGGTATGATCATGTTTTGTTCGTGAGAGAAATTTAGTCAACGGGTCTGTCACATACAGAGCTGTATGTATTTTGCAAATATTCTATGTCTTCAATGCTCGGCATGGAGCTACTCTAGCTAATTGCTCCCACTTTCAATATGTATCCAAATTGAGACTTAGAGTCATCTAGATCAGTTTAAAAGTTTGCAACAAACTCTTTTATCACCTCCATTATCGGGAAACATCCCTTAGTCCTCACTAAGGATATTCTTGACCGCTGTCCAGTGATCTACTATTAGATCAAAATTGTATTCCTTTGTCAAACTCAGAACAAGGTATACAATAGATCTGGTTCACAACATAGCATACTTTATAGAACCTATGACTAAGGCATAGGGAATGACTTTCATTCTCTTTTCTAATTACTGCTGTGGTCGGGATTTGAGTCTTACTCAATTTCACACCTTTGCAACACAGGCAAGAACTCTTTTGTTGACTATTCCATTTTGAACTATTTCAAAATCTTGACAAGGTATGTACTTATTGAAAAACTTATCAAGCGTCTTGATCTTACCTCAATAGATCTTGATGCTCAATATGTAAGTAGCTTTGCTCAGGTCTTGCTTTGAAAAACTCTTATTCAAATACTCCTTTATGCTTTCCAGAAAATTCTACATTATTTCTGATCAACAATATGTCATTCACATATACTTATCAGAAAGGCTGTAGTGCTCCCACTCACTTTCTTGTAAATACAGGCCTTTCCAAAAGTCTGTATAAAACCATATGCTTTGATCAACTCATCAAAGCGTATATTCCAACTCCGAGATGCTTGCACCAGTCCATTGATGGATCGCTGGAGCTTGCACATTTTGTTAGCACCTTTAGGATCGACAAAATCTTCTGGTTGCATCATATACAACTCTTCTTTAAAGAATCCATTGAGGAATGCAGTTTTGACATCCATTTGCCAGATTTCATAAAATGTGGCAATTGCTAACATGATTCGGATAGACTTAAGCATCGATACGAGTGAGAAAATCTCATCGTATTCAACACCTTGAACTTGTCGAAAACCTTTCGCAACAAGTCGAGCTTAGTAGATAGTAACACTACTATCAGTGTCCGTCTTCCTCTTGAAGATCCATTTATTTAACATGGCTTGCTGATCATCGAGCAAGTCAATCAAAGTCCATACTTTGTTCTCATACATGGATCATATCTCAGATTTTATGGCCTTAAGCCATTTTGCGGAATCTGGTCTCATCATCGCTTCCTCATAGTTCATAGGTTTATCATGGTCTAGTAACATGACTTTCAGAACAGGATTACCATACCACTCTGGTGCGGACCATGCTCTGGAAGACCTATGAGTTTCTGTAGTAACTTGTTCTGAAGTTTCATGATCATCATTAGCTTCCTCACTAATTGGTGTAGGAATCACTGGAACTGATTTCTGTGAT
This sequence comes from Triticum dicoccoides, assembly GCF_002162155.2. Taxonomy (NCBI): domain Eukaryota; kingdom Viridiplantae; phylum Streptophyta; class Magnoliopsida; order Poales; family Poaceae; genus Triticum; species Triticum dicoccoides. The sequence continues at coordinate 219,309,679 of NC_041393.1, read as the reverse complement.
TAACTACTTTCCAATTCAGGAGAAGGTACTATTACCTTATCAAGTTCTACTTTTTCTCCCACTCACTTCTTTCGGGAGAAACTTCTTCTCTAGAAAGGATCCATCTTAGCAACGAATAACTTGCCTTCGGATCTGTGATAGAAGGTGTACCCAGTACTTACCTTTGGGTATTCTATGAAGACGCACTTCTCCGATTTGGGTTCGAGCTTATCAGGTTGAAACCTTTTCACATAAGCATCGCATCCCCAAACTTTTAAGAAACGACAACTTTGGTTTCTTGCCAAACCACAGTTCATAAGGCATCATCTCAACAGATTTTGATGGTGCCCTATTTAAAGTGAATGCAACTGTCTCTAATGCATAACCCCAAAACGTTAGTGGTAAATCGGTAAGATACATCATAGATCGCACCATATCCAATAAAGTGTGGTTATGATGTTTGGACACACCATTACGCTGTGGTGTTCCATGTGGCGTGAGCTGTGAAACTATTCCACATTGTTTCAAATGAAGACCAAACTCATAACTCAAATATTCGTCTCCGCGATCAGATTGTAGAAACTTTATTTTTCTTGTTACGATGATTTTTCCACTTCACTCTGAAATTCTTTGAACTTTTCAACTATTTCAGACTTATGTTTCATCAAGTAGATATACCCATATCTGCTCAAATCATCTATGAAGGTTAGAAAATAACGATACTTGCCACGAGCCTTAACACTCATCGGATCACATACATCGGTATGTATTATTTCCAATAAGTCAGTAGCTCGTTCCATTGTTCCGGAGAACGGAGTTTTAGTCATCTTGCCCAAAAAGCACGGTTCGCAAGCATCAAATGATTCATAATCAAGTGATTCCAAAAACCCATCAGCATGGAGTTTCTTCACTCGCTTTTTACAGATATGACCCAAACGGCAGTGCCACAAATAAGTTGCACTATCATTATCAACTTTGCATCTTTTGGCATCAATATTATGATTATGTGTATCACTATGATCGAGATCCAATAAACTAATTTCATTGGGTGTATGACCATCGAAGGTTTTATTCATGTAAACAGAATAACAATTATTCTCTGACTTTAAATGAATAACCGTATTGCAATAAACATGATCAAATCATATTTATGCTCAACGCAAACGCCAAATAACATTTATTTAGGTTTAACACTAATCCCGAATGTATAGGGAGTGTGCGATGATGATCATATCAATCTTGGAACCACTTCCAACACACATCGTCACTTCACCCTCAACTAGTTTCTGTTTATTCTGTAACTCTTGTTTCGAGTTACTAATCTTAGCAACCGAACAAGTATCAAATACTCAGGGGCTACTATAAACACTAGCAAGGCACACATCAATAATCTGTATATCAAATATACCCTTGTTCACTTTGCCATCCTTCTTATCCACCAAATATTCAGGCTATTTTCGCTTCGAGTGACCATTTCCTTTGCAGTAGAAGCACTCAGTTTCAGGTTTTGGTCCAGCTTTAGGCTTCTTCGTGGGAGTGACAACTTGCTTGTCATTCTAGTTGAAGTTCCCTTTCTTTCCCTTTGCCCTTTACTTGAAACTAGTGATCTTGTCAACCATCAACACTTGATGCTCTTTCTTGATTTCTACCTTCGTCGATTTCAACATCACGAAGAGCTCGGGAATCGTTTTCGTCATCCCTTGCATACTATAGTTCATCACAAAGTTTTGCTAACTTGGTGATGGTGACTAGAGAATTCTGTCAATCACTATCTTATCTGGAAGATTAACTTCCACTTGATTCAAGCGATTGTAGTACCCAGACAATCTGAGTACATGCTCACTAGTTGAGCGATTCTCCTCCATCTTTTAGCAATAGAACTTGTTGGAGACTTCATATCTCTCAACTCGGGTATTTGCTTGAAATATTAACTTCAACTTCTGGAACATCTCATATGGTCCATGACGTTCAAAACGTCTTTGAAGTCCCGATTCTAAGCCGTTAAGCATGGTGCACTAAACTATCAAGTAGTCATCATATTGAGCTAGCCAAACATTCATAACGTCTGCATCTGCTCCTGCAATAGGTCTGTCACCTAGCGGTGCATTAAGGACATAATTCTTCTGTGCAGCAATGAGGATAAACCTCAGATCACGGACCAAGTCCGCATCATTGCTACTAACATCTTTTCAACTTAGTTTTTCTCTAGGAACACATATAAAAACATAGGGAAGCAAAAAACATAGGGAAGCAACAATGCGAGCTATTGATCTACAACATAATTTGCAAAATACTACCAGGACTAAGTTCATGATAAATTTAAGTTCAATTAATCATATTACTTAAGAACTCCCACTTAGATAGATATCCCTCTAATCCTCTAAGTGATTACGTGATCCATATCAACTACACCATGTCCGATCATCACGTGAGATGGAGTAGTTTCAACGGTGAACATCAATATGTTGATCATATCTACTATATGATTCACGTTCGACCTTTCGGTCTCCGTGTTCCGAGGCCATATCTGCATATGCTAGGCTCGTCAAGTTTAACCTGAGTATTCTGCGTGTGCAAAACTGGCTTGCACCCGTTGTAGATGGACGTTGAGCTTATCACACCCGATCATCACGTGGTGTCTGGGCACGACGAACTTTGGCAACGGTGCATACTCAGGGAGAACACTTCTTGATAATTTAGTGAGAGATCACCTTAAAATGCTACCGTCAATCAAAGCAAGATAAGATGTATAAAGGATAAACATCACATGCAATCAATATAAGTGATATGATATGGCCATCATCATCTTGTGCTTGTGATCTCCATCTCCGAAGCACCGTCAAGATCATCATCGTCACCAGCGCGACACCTTGATCTCCATCGTAGCATCGTTGTTGTCTCGCCAATCTTATGCTTCTACGACTATCGCTACCGCTTAGTGATAAAGTAAAGCATTACACGGCGATTGCATTGCATACAATAAAGCGACAACCATATGGCTCCTGCCAGTTGCCGATAACTCGGTTACAAAACATGATCATCTCATACAATAAAATATAGCATCACGTCTTGACCATATCACATCACAACATGCCCTGCAAAAACAAGTTAGACGTCCTCTACTTTGTTGTTGCAAATTTTACGTGGCTGCTACGGGCTTAGCAAGAACCGTTCTTAACTACGCATCAAAACCACAATGATAGTTTGTCAAGTTGGTGCTGTTTTAACCTTCGCAAGGACCGGGCATAGCCACACTCGGTTCAACTAAAGTTGGAGAAACAGACACCCGCTAGTCACCTGTGTGCGAAGCACGGCGGTAAAACCAGTCTCGCGTAAGCGTATGCGCAATGTCGGTCCGGGCCGCTTCATCCAACAATACCACTGAACCAAAGTATGACATGCTGGTAAGCAGTATGACTTGTATCGCCCACAACTCACTTGTGTTCTACTCGTGCAAATAACATCAACGCATAAAACCTAGGCTCTGATACCACTGTTGAGGAACGTAGTAATTTCAAAAAAATTCCTACATACACGCAAGATCATGGTGATGACATAGCAACGAGAGGGGAGAGTGTTGTCCACGTACCCTCGTATACCGTAAACGGAAGCGTTATGACAACGCGGTTGATGTAGTCGTACGTCTTCACGATCTGACCGATCCAAGCACCAAACGTATGGCACCTCCGAGTTCAGCACACGTTCAGCTCGATGACGATCCCCGGGCTCCGATCCAGCAAAGCTTCGGGGATGAGTTCCGTCAGCACGACGGTGTGGTGATGATGATGATGTTCTACCGGCGCAGGGCTTCGCCTAAACTCCGCGACGATATGACCGAGGTGAAATATGGTGGACGCACACGGCTAAGGAACGATCCGTAGATCAACTTCTGTGTCATGGGGTGCCCCCTGCCCCCGTATATAAAGGAGCAAGGGGGGAGGAGGCCGGCCCTAGGAGGGGGCGCGCCAAGTGTGGAGTCCTATTAGGACTCCCTAGTCCTAGTAGGATTCCACCTCCCTTGTCGGAGTAGGAGAAGGGGAAAGAGGGGGAGAGGAAGAAGGAAAGGGGGGCTGCTCCCTTTGTCCAATTCGGACCAGAGGGGGGGGGGCGCAGGCCTCCTTCCTTTTGGCCTCTCTCATCTATTCCCGTATGGCCCAATAAGGCCCATATACTCCCCGGCGAATTCCCGTAACTCTCCGGTACTCTGAAAAATACCCGAATCACTCGGAACCTTTCCGAACTCCGAATATAGTCGTCCAATATATCGATCTTTACGTCTCAACCATTTCGAGACTCCTCGTCATGTCCCCGGTCTCATCCGGGACTCCGAACTCCTTCGGTACATCAAAACTCATAAACTCATAATATAACTGTCATCGAAACCTTAAGCGTTCGGACCCTACAGGTTCGAGAACTATGTAGACATGACCTAGAACTATTCTCGGTCAATAACCAATAGCGGAACCTGGATGCCCATATTGGCTCCTACATATTCTACGAAGATCTTTATCGGTCAAACCGCATAACAACATACTTTGTTCCCTTTGTCATCGGCATGTTACTTGCCCGAGATTCGATATTCGGTATCCAATACCTAGTTCAATCTCGTTACCGGCAAGTCTCTTTACTCGTCACGTAATACATCATCTCACAACTAACTCATTAGTTGCAATGCTTGCAAGGCTTATAGTGATGTGTATTACCGAGAGGGCCCAGAGATATCTCTCCGACAATCGGAGTGACAAAACCTAATCTCGAAATACACCAACCCAACATGTACCTTTGGAAACACCTGTAGTACTCCTTTATAATCACCCAGTTACGTTGTGATGTTTGGTAGCACCCAAAGTGTTCCTCCGGTAAATGGGAGTTGCATAATCTCATAGTTACCGGAACATGTATAAGTCATGAAGAAAGCAATAGCAACATACTAAACGATCAAGTGCTAGGCTAACGGAATGGGTCATGTCAATCACATCATTCTCCTAATGATGTGATCCCGTCAATCAAATGACAACTCTTTTGTCCATGGCTGGGAAACATAACCATCTTTGATAAACGAGCTAGTCAAGTAGAGGCATACTAGTGACACTATGTTTGTCTATGTATTCACACATGTATTATGTTTCCGGTTAATACAATTCTAGCATGAATAATAAACATTTATCATGATATAAGGAAATAAATAATAACTTTATTATTGCCTCTAGGGCATATTTCCTTCAAAAACTTCACCCTGGGCTGCGTTGTTGTAGATGATTGAAGGAGCCATCAAGCCTTATGGTGACGACACAGTGGAACTCTCAATGAAAGCACCAATGTCGGTGTCAAAACCGGCGGATCTCGGGTAGGGGGTCCCAAACTGTGCGTCCTAAGACTTATGGTAACAGGAGGCGAGGGACACAATGTTTACCCAGGTTCGGGCCCTCTCGATGGAGGTAATAGCCTACTTCCTGCTTGATTGATCTTGATGATATGAGTATTACAAGAGTTGATCTACCACGAGATCGTAGAGGCTAAACCCTAGAAGCTAGCCTATGATTATGATTGTTCTTGTCCTACGGACTAAACCCTCTGGTTTATATAGACACAGGAGGGGGCTAGGGTTACACAGAGTCGGTTACAGAGAAAGGAATCTTCATATCCTAACCGCCAAGCTTGCCTTCCACGCAAAGAAAAGTCCCATCTGGACACGGGATGAAGTCTTCTATCTTGTATCTTTATAGCCCAATAGTCCGGCATATGCATATAGTCCGGCTGTCCGAGGACCCCTTAATCCGGGACTCCCTCAGCGGCGGCTCTGTATCGTAAAACACGATTAAATTTCTTCTCTTATTTTTTTCTTGGGAAATAGGACTTTATAGACTTGAGATTAGGGTCAGCGGAGCCTTGTGGGGCCCAGAAGGTACTTGGGCGCGCCGCGAGCCCAAGTGCCTTGTGAGCCACTGGTGGGTCCCCTCCTGTGGGTCTTCACTCTAGTATTTTTTATATATTCCATAGAAAAACTTCAAAAAGTTTCGTCCAATTCGAGAACTTTTATTTCTGCACAAAAACAACACCATGGTAGTTATGCTGAAAACATCGTCAGTCTGGGTTAGTTTCATTCAAATCATGCAAATTAGAGTCCAAAACTAGAGAAAAAGTAGATGCGTCGGAGATGTATCAATGCCACTTCGTTCCGACCTACAACTTGTTTGAGATACACAAATTTGCTAACAGCCTCTTGGATGGATGACCATATATGTTGAAGAGAGGACGGGACACGGTTGGTGCATATTGGGTGTTGCTTCACATAGTTTTTTTTCTCGTGGTAAAGTTTGCAAAAAAAAAACAATATTTCTTCCCTTTTTGCTCGGTTCCACAAATCAGATTCATGCTAGTGTTGCACGAACTCTCACACAACAAAACATGCTCAAATTGTGTCAATGTCGGACATCTAGGGTTCACAAGTTTCTTCTTCTTTTTAGTGTGTGATGTTTGCCCAACTTCAAACACTGAGGAACTGGTATCCTCCATGGTAAAACGCAAAGGCCCATCACCATTATTTATCATGTCATGCAATATTTGTTTGTACAATAGGCATCACATTTTAACTATCTTCCTACTAATATGATCTGATGATATGTGCAACAAAATAATCTATGAACGCAAATGTGAAAGGGTCAAAAATTATACGGAGTCTTGGTAAAGCATTCTGTCGAACATGAAGTGCACATGCCCGGAGCCGGCATTTCCTGAGGACACCGGATGCATTTGGAGCTCCGGCGAGTCGGCCATCATGTCCGTGTCGAGGACGGCTTGCGAAAAGCTCAACTCCGAGATGCCCTTCCACTAGGAGGGCGTGACAGAGTCGGGCAATGGCGCCAAGCTGTTTGTTTTCGTGGCCACAACCAACAGATTTGGCCAGCGTCACGTGCATGTCCTTAGCAGCGGCCACCAAGGTCGCGTCCACAACTGCCTTTGCCGTCGCTATCTTCTCCGCCCCCTCATGCTCGCGCTGCCTCCGGCGGCGCTACTTGCGGGCAAGATTCTCCGCCTTGCAAGGATCCGCCGCCAAGACGGGACCCCCGACTGATTCCGCCGAAGCATCATCTGTGGCCAGGGAGGCGAGCATGATCGTCAGCGACGACATCAGCAAAGGCGGACGAGAACGGTGAGCAAGAGAGGCGGTGGGCGGCTGCACGGCGGTGGAAGAAATGGAGGAGGGAGGTGGAAGGAGTTCGGTCAATGTGGATAACTAGTCAATTTCGTTCCGATTTGGGGTGGGTCTGTGTTGACAGAGCATACGTGCAGGCGTGTCCGGGCGTTAGTCCTCCCCATATCCGCATAGGTATGAGCTGAATATGGGAGGTACCGGTCAATCCGGGTGTTTTGGCCCGAAATGGGGCGCCCGGTTGGGTGGCATTTTTTTTTTTGGTCACTGACCGGGCAGCACGTCCGGGCATTTGGGGCGGGTATGGGGTGTCCGGTTGTAGATGCTTTTTAGTTGTTTAACAGTTATTTTTATATTTTTAGCGACAATAATAATAGCATTATAAATTTATCTGTCCACCCAAAGCATTTGCATTTTGTCGCTGTAAAAATACCGTGTGCGTAAAAGCGTGGACTTTTCCGGCAGTGTCGGACCCAAGACGAAGGTTAGCCCCGGCCGACTCACGGAGGTGGATAAAAAAGCTACTACTCGCAGAAACGAGATCGAGCGTGCGTGCATGTCCACATTTTGTTCCTGCGCGCGCAAGATACTAGGAACCAACCTAGAAACGGCTCGACGGACGGGACAACATGTAGAGCCACGGACGGGAATTAAAAGAGAAGCCTACACACCATACTCCACGAATGAATCAATTAACAAGTGGTCTCAGCTTTTACATCCAGACATTACATGGTTGATGATTAGATTACGGGGCGCGATCGATCTGCTCGGGACGGGAGGTGCATGCAGGCGGGGGCGGCGTTTCCACCGGCACCGTCCTCGGGACCCGCGGCGCGCGGTCGGGTCTGGCTCCGGCCGTGGCCGCCTCCCATCCCGCACGAACGCGCGGCCCTCTATGGCTGCTATGTCACGGAAGATATCTCGATCAGTTCTACCACTAGCCAGCTACATGCCTCGTAGTTTGTCCTGCGGTAATCCCATGCACGCCCGGCCCACTACGCCCGCCCGCTTTTCACACCGGGGGTTTCCATTCTTTTTCCCGGCCGGCCGTGGTTGATGTTGTCCTGTTGTCCATGCGGGCAGCAGCTTATTGGGGAAAAGGGAAGATCTATCGGATGTTGTACTCTGGTGGAAGGAGGTCCATGCGTGGTCAAACCTTTTTGGTCGTTGTCTTTCGACATTTTCTCTTTGAATACTCAAGCTCTGTCGGTTTAAGTAGACGCCCGACTCTGGGAGTGAAATGTTTTTTTCTTTTCCAAATGAAGGTTGAGCCCCCAGTTACTACATTCACTAATTGTCAGTGTACTAGAGTAGGGGTACCCTATTACCCCGAACTCGTGCACGGGCAGTTGCAGCGCCCCGCGGCAAGGCTTGCCGGGTGACCGCCAAGACCCTCCGTGGTTCCCTTAAAGACCATTCAAGAACAAAGTACTCAAACCAAGACCCCGGCAAGAGGAGCTTGCCGGGAAGGCCAACCAAGGCCCTTGTCTTTTGCACTGTTTAGGAGACTCAGACAGGCATTTAGTCTACGTTGCCACCTGTGGGTAACCCCTTGAGAGTATAAAAGGAGGCCCAAGCGCAACGTAGAGAGGGTTCGGCCAGTTCGGCTCATTCAGGTTCGGCCAGTTCGGCTCATTCAACACCAGGAACACTCTCACGCTCAGTCTGGCAGCGTCCATCGCTCCTGAGTAAGAATCCAATATACACAAACAAGCAGCAGTAGGGTTTTACGCATCCGTGCGGCCCGAAGCTGGGTAAAATCGCCTGCGTGCACCGCCTCGATCCGCTCTTTGTGCGCTCTCCGCCCCCCACCGAACCGAAAGGGGCCCTGTCCCCATAGGTGTCGGTGGAATCAGCGACGCCCCCGACATCTCTGGCGCGCCAGGTAGGGGGCGTCGAGATCGTGCGAATCCGATCCGGCGTGCACGCAAGCTAAATCTTCATCGTCATGGCTCCCAAGGAGCGGGCGAGCAAAAGAACGACGCCAGTGCGGCAACAGAAAAAGCTAAGTCATGCAAAACTGTAGATATTTCCTTTCTATATAAGGTAATCCGCCTCGGAGATCTTGTTCTTTGTACGGAAAACCTGTGCGCGGAGGAATCAACTCGTAGCTAGCTGTGCCCTTACTTTGTTTCGAGTCCGCTCAACAACTTAAGTGAGCTGCTAGCGCCCTTACTTTGCTTCGAGTCCGCTCAGCAACTTAAGTGAGCCGCTAGCGCCCTTACTTTGTTTCGAGTCCGCCCAACAACTTAAGCGAGCTGCAACTAGTTGCGACAAGATTGCTTGTCGGTAGCGACCCCGCCAGCAGGCTGCTGAAGTTCCGCACTCGGCGCTCGCGGCAAGGGTGCCTGCGCCGGCAAGTTTCCCTAGAAAGCGTAGGGTGGACGTACAAAGAGAGGTTGAACAGGAAGATAGCATGCACTATTTATTTGAGATTTCTGCATAGACCTGTATGCCGAGGAGCCTTCTCGGAGCTAGTTGCGCTCCATGTTGCCTCGAGTCCGCTCGGCAACTTGTGCGGTTGCGCTAGAACCAAGAAGGTAAACCTTTCCGGGAGGCGTTGTTCCCGAATAGCCGCTAAGGGCCCGTTCCCTCAAGCGCTACTGGCTGGATCGTACGCACCGAAAAGCATTCCAGCAGGCATAGGGAATATGCAGCGAAAGTCAAAATTCGCAAGCAAGTTAAGTGCACTTCGGATGCTAATCACTTGCTATGTTTGAACGCAGTTATGGCCCGGGGGCTGGCAACGCCCTTAGGGCCAATCTTTTCGGCGTCAAGAGCGATGAAGTTCTTCGCCCTAAGCCTTTCCGGCAACGATCTTGCCGGAAGCCGGCGTCAAGAACGACGAAGTTCTTCGCCATAAGCCTTTCCGGCAACGATCTTGCCGGGAGCCGGCGTCAAGAACAACGAAGTTCTTCGCCATAAGCCTTTCCGGCAACGATCTTGCCGGGAGCCGGCGTCAAGAACGACGAAGTTCTTCGCCATAAGCCTTTCCGGCAACGATCTTGCCGGGAGCCGGCGTCAAGAACAACGAAGTTCTTCGCCATAAGCCTTTCCGGCAACGATCTTGCCGGGAGCCGGCGTCAAGAATGACGAAGTTCTTCGCCATAAGCCTTTCCGGCAACGATCTTGCCGGGAGCCGGTGTCAAGAACAACGAAGTTCTTCGCCAAAAGCTTTCCTGGCAAGAAGCTTGCCGGAAGCCGGCATCGAGAACGTCAAAGTTCTCTGCTGAAGATAAAAGCCTTCCTGGCAACGAACTTGCCGGAAGCCGGCATCGAGAACGTCAAAGTTCACTGCTGAAGATAAAAGCCTTCCTGGCAACGAACTTGCCGGAAGCCGGCATCGAGAACGTCAAAGTTCTCTGCTGAAGATAAAAGCCTTCCTGGCAACGAACTTGCCTGAAGCCGGCATCGAGAACGTCAGAGTTCTCTGCTGAAGACAAAAGCCTTCCTGGCAACAAGCTTGCCGGAAGCCGGCATCGAGAACGTCAAAGTTCTCTGCTGAAGATAAAAGCCTTCCTGGCAACAAAC